>NC_133898.1:9953173-9990673 GCF_964199755.1 Larus michahellis | reverse complement strand
CGAATCATTATTGTGCTCTCAAATTGTGTGCCCTGACATCAGTGAGCTCCACCTGAAACTGCTTTGTTTGCTCAGTTACAAATGAGTTTAAGATACTGATTAACGAACTTGTGTTTGAAAGCCTGAAAATTATTTCCTAGGGATAGCCAAACGGGCACGGACAGGGGAAGAAGCCCTTTTGCAAAAGGCAATGGAAAGGTAATGTGGACCCGGTTAAGGCAATATTCAGACCAGAACTTACTGAAATTGTCATTTCTATTGTACTCCATTTTGTCCAAGTCTTGGTTTCTGAACAAACACCTGTATTTTTACCAGGTACAAATATTAGTAATACAGAGACTTTGCTCATTTTGAAAATAAAAGCAAAAATGAATCCTCTGCTACTTAATCCAAAGGAAGTCCTTCTGGGGTTTGCCTTACTTCGGGCAGGCAGGATTTGCTTTAGGTTAGCCTCACCTGCGGTCTCTTCCTCACACAATCATTCGTAGACCTACCGTCGCCGCGTCCCTCCGCACCCTGCCGTGCTGGGCGCATCAGATGCCGCCGCTGTCACCCAGGAGGCCGTGCCGCTTTCTGGGTGACGAAAGCCACAGCTCGGCCCACAGCGCGTACCAGCAACCACTTGTAAGAACAGCCATAAAAGGGACTTAAAATACAATCATTTGGGGATTCTCAGTGAAGTTCCTTCCTGAATATTAACTCATTCATTTGGTGCTATTAAATATACCAAAAAAAAAAAAAAAAAAAAGAAACAACATAAACCGGAAGGGTAAAAGCCATTACAGAAAACAGCTTTCATATTCTTTGTGCCACTTGCACTCCCTTACAAAGCAAAGTGCTTGTATTGTACACGGCGGCTTGTGTAAGGACAGGGACAATAGCTTTTCATGCACATTTTACCAGGATTACAACTGCTGCGCCATATATAGAAATGTGTGATAAGTGCATTATCAAAATTATAACTGTATTTTAATCACAGCGTAACAACCTCACGGAACGTCCCTCTACAAGGAAGGCAAACCCAATAATGCTCAAGTCTGAATCTGAATTTTGAGCCCTCTGAGTGTCAGAGAGGGTTCAAAATTAAGTAAAATGAGTTTATCTATCCCTATTTCTATAATAATACTTAGCACTTAGCACTTTTCATCTTCAAAGCACTTTACAAACATTAACTAATTAACTATTAATTGGTAAATTTGAAAAGGTTGATAGGTGAGGTGAGTTTCGGATAAGACCCAGCAATACGGATGTTTAGTTTGTCTGTGAATTACTTAATCATTAGTGAATCATAGAAATTAGAAATGGAAAAGACCTACAGGGTCACCCTGTCCAGCCTGCTGCCATTACAGGACTTTCCCTTACAATATATTCTCAAGTGCTTTGTCTAGTTTAATTAGAAATTATCCAAGCAATGGGGCTTCCACCATTTCCCTTGGGACAGTCCTCCTTAGTCTAACGTATCTTTCTGTTAGGAGGCTGTAATATTCAACATAAGTTTCAACAAGCCAAAGGAGCTTGTTGCCAGGACAAATTGAGGTACGTTGCTGTGAATTAAGCAGAGCTAAGGAATTAGGCAAAACACTGTAGTGTAAAAAGGATGTTAATATGTACATGGTACCAGAAGGTCTAAACCAGAACGATATAATGAAACAACCACTGCACCTCATCATTTCTCCACATCCTTGGCAACACCCAAGATTCGTGGGTTGTTCTTCTACTTGTGACACTGGAACTGTTCTAACTTCTCTCCGGACATCCCATTTTCCTCTCTGTCTCCTCCTAAAGGCCATTTCGCATGCTTCTCCAAACCCTAGACCCTGTGTTTTGGCTTTCTGGCTGCCTTACATCTCCTGAAACGCTCATTTTACTTGTGCCAGCCGGATGGATCTGGGTGCTGTCCTAACCCCAAGTAACCCAGGGTTTCCCAACGTCACAAGCCTCCTACATTGCATCATCCACTTTACATGCTGGGGAATCACAGGAAGACATGAGATATGACACATCAATTGGTCTATTTAAAACTGTTTTCAACTGATCTGGATTCCTGAAATAGCATCGCAGGTCTTCACCAAAGACAAACGGGCCTGCTAGTTTGTCCAGATGATCCACTCCGTACAAAACAAGGGCGATTTGAGTATGGGACTTTTTTTTTTTTCTTTCTATCTCCTAACGTAAAATCTTTCGGGGGAAAATCTAAATAAACTCCAGCTATATAGTGAACAAAGACAAACATCTGCCACTCGTGAGACTTCCCTTCAGACGATGATAACAGATCACTTCTGGCCAGTTTACTGCAACAAAAATAAAGCTGAGTCTTTAAAGTTCTAAAAATAAACAAACAGAAGTAAATATACTTGACCCGAGACACTCAGATGAGAAACTGGGTCAGGCTGTTTTAATTTGTTATGACCCAGCAAAAGCTGATGAAAGCTTTTACAAGATCGCATTGAGGTCCCCGTCTACAGTAGTGCCTGGACCAGCCATGGCACCTCAGAGCCAGCCTGATCTACCGGGCAAAGGGATGAAAGCGCGAATCAAGACTCTTGAGACTGTGCCAACTCCTCCAGCAAAGCGAGCTGCAAGTACATAAAGGAAAACCTAAAACCGTTTCCTCAAAGGACTTTGAAAGTTCTCCCACATGTGCCGCAACGTCGCTTTCCTCCACCAGCGATTGCAACAGCACCATTAATAATTCCAAGAGTCTGCAAACAACTTGAATCCAAACTTTGAAGCCTCTTTATGCTCTGGAGGAGATATACTTTCAGTCCAGAGGAAAAAAAAAAAAGGGGGGGGAAAAAAAAAAGCTGTGAGTTCTTCTACAAAATCAGCCAGTTTAGTTTCTTATAATGACATGCAAAACAGCACAAGTTTGAAGATGTATCAGCAATTGTTGTGAATATTTTGTAGTCCTCGATTCAGTATTTACCTGGAGGGACCGTGTTCGCTATATAGAAGTCATCATCTGCCTATCATTTTTCTAGCTTCTGATACTTAAGAAGTAGTCAATTGGACTTGTATTTTTCAAATTATAGAAGAAAATAAATGTTCTCCTTTCTTGTGCACCACAGAAGCACATAGCTAACAGTATTAAATACAGACAATTCAATTGCAAGCTATTAGCATTTTTATTTCATTTCTTAATTTGAAGGGAAACAATCTTGGGGGGGGGTGGGAATTGAAAGAGACTATGCATATATAGAAATCAACTTTGGTGCTTCTCTGCCAAAATATTCTCTCTCCCAGCACGGGTGAGATTTTATAAAGCAATCAGTGATGTCTGGGTGCTTTTTTCTTTGAAGGGTCATTTCAGAAAGGGCCACACGCAGCCCACCTGAAAATGATGCTCCTTCCCGTGTCCCGCCACGCATCTAGAAAAAGATGCAACCAAATGTGGTGGTTCCTTATCCGCACAAGAAATCTCATATCTTCATAAGCCAAAATAGTTTAATGGCATTTTAGTCACATGTGAGTACAGGTGGCAGAGCCTGGCTGAGTTTCTTCAAACTGATAACGGGGATAAAATTACATTCATATATAATTAATACATGCTCAGTCATTTTTAAAGAAAGATATTTTTCAGGCAGACATTCGAAGAGCTGAGTTTTGATTTTCATTGGTGCTAAAACACTCCCCAGAGACGTGCGCGTGAGCACGTGTGCCTGTGTGAGGGAGAGAGAACTTACACACTGCTCAAAATAGGGAAAAAAAAAAAAAAAGCCTTTAAATGTCACTATATACACTTGAATAACACAACTTGACAAGTTGCCAACCCCCCGCCCCAACCAGAAACTACCAGCCCACCAAAGCATATTAGCACAGATGATTATTTTCCAGGTTGCTCTCACAGCCGTTCAATGCTCACGCAGACCTGTCCCCTCTCAAAACCCAACTTCTCATTGGGTCGGGTCCCGTGTAAATTAAACAAACCCTTGCCGGACTCTTGGTGTACACTTCACAAACCCCATCCCACCTTTTTGGCACTGTGGGAAGGGACGCCGGGAGGAGGAGAGGACCCTGGCCACAACAGGGGCGATGGCAGTGGTCAGGCCTGAGCCACGCCGCAGGGTCACGGCGCAGGCGCTCGCCCGGCACGTCCTCGCATTGTCACGTCTTTCGGTGGATGGGACCAACTCCCTACGTTTATTATTTTTTTTTTTCCTCCCCTGAAAATCAAAAAGCGGTTCATGAGTTGGTCGAGAGCCAGCAAAAATGAATAGTAATGAGCCAATTTCAATAGAAATAGGCTCATTACCATGCCAGCGGCTGATAAAACCAAATGCTCTCAATTCTCTCCAGCAAACGAGGTGCTGGAGGCAGTGTCCACCCTCCTGCCTGCAGGAAATAACTCACAATTTCAGAATTAAAAAAATCAAAATACAAGTTGGAGTTTATTCCTATGTTCATACCTCCGTCCCCCTGCAGGGTCGTTTCTAACTAGCTGCCAAAAAAGCTCAGAGCCTTTTTCTTGAAAAGAGGAAAAAAAAATAATAATATATTTTCCGTACATTGTTCACTCCCTGAATGGTAATGGGGAATCCTGTGTAAACTCCAGCAAAAGAGACAGTCTAAGGAGCTTCTTTGAATTCAGCACATTCCTCCGTGCACAACAGGAGGCTACAGGTATTCTTCAGTGCCAGAAACCCACTTGCAACTTCCCAATTGAAAAAAACCCCACACCCCAAAAAAAAAAAAAAAACCAAAAAAAAAGAAAGACCCACCCCTAAACCAACCCCCTAACCAAGCAAACATAAACCTCTCAAGCTAAAAACCCTAACCCAAGCAAAAACATAAACATCTCAAGCCTTAAAAATGCCACAAAATGGCAGGAAAGGTGTTGATAAACGAATTACGATGATCCAGAGAAAATAAAGAAACAGAAAAATTATTTCTCCCGCTCTTAATTTCTCCACGCATCGCCTGACAGTGGTCTGACATGGAGAGTGTGGCTAGGTCTGCTTTACCCTGAAGAGCTAAAACAATTCAATTTTTACCCCAAAAGTGATTTGGACCCAGGGACTATGGGCTGGTGCCCTGGGTGGCAGAGAACACCCGAAACACGTTGGTGCCGGCAGGACGGATGGACGGACGGGCACCAGGACACAGAGCGCATCCCCAGGCTGGCGTGCTTGGCCAGTGAAAATTAGCGGAATCGCTCCCCCTTCCCTCCCCAACTTCACAGGGGAAGAAACCAAAGCCAAATTTCAGGAGAGAGAACTCAATCCTGCGGTAAATTGAGTATAAACACCTCCTGTCAGACACATTTCCAAAGCCGAGTAATTAGCAGGGCAGGTTTTTTTACCCAGAGGAAGGAGGGCAGCCTGCACCGTTACCTGGCCGCGCAGATTTCTCCCTTTTTCATTTTTCAGCGCGGGTTCACTATTCGGTGGGCAGCCCCTTTCCCAAAGCCCCCCTCTCCCTGGCAGGGGCAGCCCCCGCCTCCGGCTGCTTGGTCAAGCCGGTAACATTGAGCCTTCAAAAATTATTTCCTCTCCTGCCATAAAATCTTGCCAGGCTTTTCCATTTTAGCAGCTTGAGAGTTTTAACTATCCCCTCTCTGCCCTGCCAGCCATTTAAGCCCTGCAACTACAAGCCGGCTGAGTGGAGTACATCATCTGTAAACTCGCCTTGCCTAGTCAGGGGGTCTGGGGGGCTTTCCGCGGCACTGAAATAGAGCCTTTTAACACTGAACGGTGCAAATTGTCCACTGGGGACAACTTCAAATGTCTCTACAATGCATATTTCGCAGCGCTTACTGGCTGGCTCCGGCTGAGCTGCTACTACTTATTTAGGAGCCTACAAAAACTATTTTATAGATTTTGTTTTGCTAGAGTAAATATTAAGTTTTAAATACATTAAGAAAAATCAGGGCAGGAAGAGAAACAGATTAAATAAACCTTTCAGAGAGACTATTTACTTTGTGTTTGTGCTTTTTTTAACGAACTCCTTTCCCCGAGGTCAAGACACTGACATTTTAGTACACACAGGCTTTAAAAATGAGAAGGCGCTCTCTCGCACACACGCGTACTGAAGGCAGCTCCTCTTGTTAATATTAAACTTTTCTATCTGGTTATGACACTGCCTGATATAATAAAGCGGCGATAGTCTTATTATTCAAGCACTGCTCTGATAAATTATCTACACTAATTCTGGAGCCAAAGTTGTCTGGTTCCAGCTGGTGTGGCTTAGATCTGTCTTAAGTCATTAGGAATCGGTGGAAAACTCTTTTTCAGAGCCCAGATCTGACCCTTTCTTGTACCCAGAACATCTACGTGTGCGTGTGCGTGCGTGCTCACACGCATACAAAACACGTCCTGATTGCTAATCCACTTCAATTAAGGTTTATCGAGACTATTTTGGCTTGTGGGGTGTTTGTCCCCTTTAATCTCTTCTCTTTCCTTGCCGTTATCTGTGGAAAGGAACACACCGTAACCCAGCATCACCCGCAGAGCAACTCTCCAAAAAGAAAAGCAAGCTGCGACTAATTCAGGCGAGATACCCCGGCTCAGGGGCGGGATTTCGGAGCCAAGTCTCTCTTTCTCTGCACCGACAGGAATGACGACGTGGCCCAGACTTTCCCCAGACTTCCCTCTGCAATCCTTTACGCCGCCCGTCCTCGGATGTGCACGCACGAAGAGGTTTCCTCCTGGCACTGCCTGACGCAGACGTTCACGCACGGTATTACCCCCGATACGTTTTACAGCTCGGTTGACAGACACAGATAGCGAGCAGCGGCCTCCCTCCTCCCTCGACTGCTCCACGCCGCGCAGGTCTTGGTCTTCAGGCCCATTTGGGGCTGATGGAGCCCACGGTGCCAGAGGGCTGGTCCCGTGTGAGTTTAGATGTCTCTGTTCAGCCTGCGCATTCACATTTTACTCTGTCTTGCAAAGATGGGGTCTGAAAAGACCCCTGAGATCACTTAAGTCGCCTCCTTGCCAGCAGGGGGTTGTTGCCCTACAATTCCTTTCTCGGCAGATTACCCTGCCTGGTTTTAAAGGTCCCCCAGCTGTAGTTCAGTCAAACCCAAGCCATTGGGCTCGGTTCGAGAGTAAATGGATGAAATGCTAGCGCCTGCACACAAAGCCAGACCAGGCGGTCAACGGGTCCTTCCTGAGCTTCAAATCTGCGAGTGTGAGGAGCAACGGAGCCTCCACCGCTTCATCCCAGCAGTGACTCAGCAACCTCAGACATCTCTCCATCCAGGAATTTTATTCTCAGTATTTGTAACTTCAGCCGATTCTCTATCATTTGCTGTCACTTCTCTTTCCCCCTCTGTGCTCTCCCCAGTCACACTGTGCCCACATCTTTCCTTCACAACCAGCCCCTTCAGCCCCCGCCACCACCCACACGCAGCCCCGATGTGTTTGGGCACTTTTTTTGCTGCCACATCTGCGCACACGCTCCCGTCGCCTGAGGACGATCTCAAGGCTTCACCGGAGGCTCTGGCGGCTGCAAGATTTTTCCACGTTAAATCTCTGATTACCATTTACTCATGTGTCTCATCTTTCCGTTCTCCCTGTATCATTCCATATTTGCGTCTCCTGCCCATTTGATATCATCTGCGAGTACTTTCCTTATTCTGGATCATTAATGAAGATGTTAATTAACGCGAGAGCTCATGCTGCGGTAACTCACCAGAAGCCTCTTCGCAGCTCCGCGTCTCTCTTTTGCCTTTGGTTCTGGTCCCTCCACCGGTGTCCAGGGCACGCGGCGGGGTTTGCCCTCCTGCAAACGTCAGAGAGATGACATAAATGCGATGCGAGAGATTCGGGAATGCCCCTTCCTGCCCTCGCTGTCTCCCTGAAAAAGCACGTGTGTCCCCTCACCCTGCTCCTGCCCGTTTCTCACCCTGCCCATCTAAGGAGGGGGCAGTCGGCGGGGCAGGGTGGGACAGGGAGGATGGTGTACGACACGCCGCAGGAGCGCACGGCGATGCCGGCAGCAGCGCTGTCAGCTTCTGCGTTAAAACGTCCTTCTCTCTTCCTCGAGCAAACACGAGCCTCCATTCGCACACACGCGGGATTAAACAGGGGGCAAACCTGCGGGTGAGGCTTGCGGTGAGAAGGCAGAGCAGAGCCATCGCCCAGGGTATCCGGGCGACACACACGTGTAAAGCTGTGGCACGTATGTGTGTGAGGAACTGTTGGTTCCCCACAGTGATTACGAGGTTATTAACGCAAACAGAAAATTACGGTTTGCTTAAGTTTCCCAGGAAGCCTCGCCTAAGAGACCCCAGCAGCTCACCCAGCGTGTCCCTCTGTCCCCAACTGGTTCACATTAGCCTGTTCACACGCGGACCCAGACTCTTTCCCAGACAAACCTGCCCCAGCCGTGCATTTTTACAAACACAAAGTACCTTGTTTTCACCTCTTTAAAGACGCAAACTCCCTTTACAGATACAGAATCTCAGCAGAGCCGAACCCTTTTAGAACAGTTCGGGCAGCACCCTGGCTGCATCTCTCCCAGGTGAGTTATCAGAAAGCATCTCGCAAGAGAAGCAATTAATGGAGACCTCTACATAACATTATTTTTGCATGCGGAGAAAGCTCACAGGCGTGCCACTGCCCGAAAACAGCCCTTTTTTCCGAGGAAAGACGAGTCAGGAGGAAAGGGCAGGTCGGCAAAGCACGCTGGAGGTCACCTCCGTACAAACCCCGGCTTGTTCGCAGCTCGCACCTGCACTGACGCGCAGACCCGACGGGGCCGGCTCCATTGATACAGCCCTCTGCCCTGCGCCATGGGGGCGGCCGCCACCTCCCTCTCAACTGTAACAAAAGGCAATGGAAGGGAAGATTATTTTTTATTTTTTTTTATTTTTTTTTTTCTCCCAGCCCTAGTAGAAGGTCGAGTTTCTCTCCCTCCAACGTCGTGCTTCTGAAAAGACTAATTGGGCCTTAAAGATTGCAGGTGTCCTGCCCAGCGAGCGCAGCGGCGCGCGCTCCCCGCGAGCTCAAGGATGCCTGCAGAAAGCAGCTTCTTTATGCCACCCGTTGGTTTTTGCCCGGACCCTTCCCAGACACCCAGATGCAGGCACCGAAAGAATAAAACAACACAGGGGAAAATTTTCCCCCTGGGGCGGTCGGCTGCCCCCATCAGTGGGACAAGCCTTTTGGAAGGGTTTTTTTCCCCGCCGTGCACCAACTTGCTGGCCACCGCCATTAACTGCCAGGTATAATATATATGTAAGGGCGAACAAGGCTATTTGCTTGTCTTCGCTCCCCTCCCGCCCTCGTTTTGTTTGGGTTTTGACTTAGCATCAAGTTTATTTAAAGTCTTAAGGCTCTCCCTCTCCACCCTCCTGCTGCTTGCCGGAGTTTTTCCGTGCGGATCACGCGCCAGCAGAGCCTCGCCGGGGCTGGGAGGCGATGGCCAAGGCCAGCAGACGCTTGCTGAAGGCAACGTGCCACCGAGGGCGGCAGCAGGGACGTGCGGTGTCAGAACAACCCGCTGCAGCGGTTCAGCCAAGCCGTTACCTGTCCCGGCCCCGACACACACCCCGAAAAACCCCAGGCACTTCACAAGTCCCTCCATTTAGTTTTAGCCGTTAACTGTTTTTGTATAACCCTCCTCCTTCCTCTCCCTCTGTTCCCCAGGTTCAGCTGTCTTGATCTCCCACCAGCTCTCCGTTCAACCTCTGATATCTTTCTTTAAAAATACCCAGCGAGGTCAAGCCATGTTTCCAAGGCACCACGTTCCCTTTCCGAAGCAGGAGGGAAGGAGGGCCTGACGAGCCGCCCGCCCCCTCCGCCGCCCGCCGGCGGGCGGGAGAACCCCCGCGCACGCAGCAGCAAAGATCCGGCCGTAAAGAGATGAACTTTGTCCCGGCACAACGCTGGGGGTCAGGGATGCCAGAGGTCACCCTGGATTAAAGTTTTTGATTTTTCCAAAGGGAGTGCACTGGAGGCGAAGCGCTGTGCGAGAAGGGGATAAAGATTTTTTTTTTTTTTTTTCCCTCTGAATTGCTCAATATGTTGGCCTCCCCTATATTGCCAATAAAAACGTCATTAGGATCTGTTTCAGTGCTTTCATGCTGCACATCCACCAAATTTATACAAGGAAAAAACAAATCAGTTAGGGGTATTGGCTCTCTCTGCAAAGACCCTCGGAGCAGGTACTGGGTATCATTAAACCACTCCAAAACCACGGATTCAACATGTGACTTTTAGGGATCCTCCACTCCCTCCTCCAAATCTGCAAGGAAAATGAATGGTTTGAGCTTTCTCTTCTTAAAAGCCTGATGTTCCCTGCTACTACACAACCCCATGGAGGACAACAAGGGCATCCCCCTTGCTCGGCCCTGAGCCAGCAAACACACCAAAAACCCTACGAGCAGGATGAAATGCGGTCATGGGTGGATCCACCTGGCTGGGACATCCGTGTGGTGGTGCCGTCGAAAGCTAAAGAGCTATTTCTCTTTCTCTTACCCGGGAGCTAATTAAGGCAGAGTTCCCCAATCTGGATGTCAGGCTGAAAAGAGGCGGCTGCCACAGCAGAGCCACCACCACGGGCAGGGTGAAAGCCCTCCTTCATCGCAAATGCAACACCGTCAACATCCAGGCCAGGGCTTCAGTGCCCCCAACAGAAAATAAACACAAGTGCTCCTGGAGACTTAAAGATGCTGAGGAGCGGCAAAGCAAATTCGAACCTCTCCCTTCACAAGGTTGGGTTTAAGCCTCCACCTCCGCCAGAAGTACCTGCGTCAGTTAAAAGCCGCATGGGTTACATCTCTCCAGTGTCCTCCTGGAGGTACCAGGTAAGTTTTAAACAGCCACAAAAACTGTATGACAGAGTCTCCATCGATTTGACAGTCGTCCCTGTGGAGCTGCTGGGGCTGAAGGTAATTTGGTGCTCCTAAAGAGGGGCAGCGCCAGTGCTTTGAAAGGGAAATGTTTTTTCTACATCATTTCAAGCAACGCGACAAAAAGCTTTTGATTTTGAATGCAAGCATCCGGCTATCCCGTGGTGCTCGAACAGCCAGGACATATTTTAGGGGGAAAGATCTCCACCTGCCCCGGGTGAATTGCGTCTAATGTTTTGAGGAGGATTTGATGAAGGAGTCAAGCAGCAAACAATAAAAGAGTGAAACTTAATAAATAAATAAATAAATACGCAGCCCTAAAGGCCTGAGCCTTTTCAATTTCTCTCGATTTCCGGGGAGATTGCCATCTCTCATGTCCTACCTGAATCCGGCAGCTGATAACTATTGCAAAACAAATGTTGACAAGGGAGTGCACGGCAGACACCAGCGAGGCACTGGAGGCATCCGGGGAGGGCAGCAGGAGAGAAGCAGCATCTCCACGACCCTGCTACAGGAGACGGCGTTGGCCACCAGCAACCGTCAGCGTTTTCCTGCATGAAGAAAACCCAGCGCCCTGCCAATATCATCCTCCCAGGCTTCAGCCAGGCGCCTGGGTACCAGATCAAGATTCCCGGCCCAAACGGTGCCAACTGAAGCTCCAAAGGCAGCTGCCCCGCGCCCAGCGCCCCCTGCCCTCCCTCCCGCACCGCCACGGTTTCCACCGTGTGGCTGGCAGGCCACTGCAGGAGGGCAGCCTCCTTGCAAAGCTCGCACCGAGGTCACCAAAGCTAAACCTTCAAAATGCCGACACGGCTAAATAAAAGAGCTTCTCTTCCCTTCCCTCCAAAGGAAACAAAATTTAGCGTGATAAATGGCCATCTTAAACCCATGTAATCATTTTAACGCAACGAAACGAGATTTGCTGGAGTTACTCCAGGTTCTAAACTTTTGAGCGGAAGGCGGGGGCGACCCGGCACGATCCAGCACAGCCGAAGCAGACCTGCCCCAGGGAGCAGGGACGGATCCTGCCTCCCCTTGGAAGCTGCCTCGCCGAGTAACCCGCCCCGAGCCTGCCTTCACGACAGGTCCAAGCTAACACCACGACTACACGCACCGAGCGCATCATCTGGGAAGCGCAGGAAGCCCAAGAGGGCAGGAGCAAAGGTGGGGATGGCTCAGAAAAACACGCATTTTTAGGGCAGGCTGGATCCTCCGCCCGCAGAACTGGAGAGAGCCGAGCATCCCTATTTCTGCAGAAGTTTACTGCTGGTCTCCGTTTTACGCACTCATCTTTCTCCGTCAGCATCTTGCCTCCGAAGAGAAAAGGAGTCTTTTGGAAACAAAACCGAGTATCTTTGTATTTTGCCACTCAGGGAGGGCAGGATCTGGTGCAATTTAAAGCCCACGCGCAAGTGGGGAATTGCAAACCGTCCACTTCCTTTCCAGGGACAAAAAAAAAAAAAAAACCCTTAGCTGAACCAATATGCTTTTTTCCATATTTAATAATTTGATTTTGAAGGCTAGTCATATCAAAGAGCAAAATATTCAATATCGTTAATTCAGTTTTGCAAAATATATTCTTAATTTAAAAATGATTTTGCTCGGAGTGGTAGTGTAGTAATAAAGCAGGTATTGACCAGATCTTATTGATTGTGCTGTCCTCGGGCAAGGAACACTGACCTTGCTCACACTCTTATTGCTTACGCTTTCCCTGGCCTTCTTCATCTATGCCCGCTCAATAATATATTATTAATATATATTTTTAGCAAAAACTGTATGTTACAAGGTTAGGGCTTCTTAGTGATTTTTTTTTTTTCCTCCGTGCTGGCTCTGCCTTTGGGGTTCTTCAGGGAAGAAAAGATTTTGCAGCCAAGTTGCTCCCGGGCTGTTGTTCACAAACACCTTCCAACCAAGTTGCTTTGCGGAGCCGACGGAGGCCAGGCACGCTTCTCCCCTCTCTTTTTAATTGAAAGATTGTTCGGTTGCCAGTGCCTTATGGGACCAAAATTCACTGAGTAAATATAGTCAAGGGAAGAGCTATACCTCAGGTACTTAAAAGAAAGATAGCACATATTTCCAGTGAGATCAAGAGTTAATAATGCAATTTAATTGTTGTTCGTTCTTTGGAGATAATTATAACTGATTGGGGGGCTCGATTCACCATTGCCTTGCACTTGAGACTGTCCTTTACACCTAACTCAAGGTGGGTTTTAGAGCGGGGGACAGACGTGCTGGCCCTGCCAGACCACGCTCCCGCCCCCTCCCAGCGTGGCCGCCGTCGGGTGCCCACCTCACCAGCACCCACAGCCTGCCTCCAGCGTCCTCCTTTGACCACGTTGTGCTCTCAGATGCCACAAGAGTCTCCAAAACCTGTCAGACAGAAGCAGTTTTGCGGCCACAGAACCCAGACCCGGCCCAAGCTCCAAGACTTTGCTTTGGGTCTACGTCTTTTTACTGGCGCAACATTAAATACGAAAGCAGAGAAGAAGCGTATCTAAACGATGCACTGATCCAGTTTTCTTCATGGCATTTTATCCATTATTGACTAACTTTTATTAGGCACTAGAAAAGCGAACCGAGAGCAAAAGAAAAAAATTTAAAAAAAAAAATCAACAGAAGGAGCAACGCCAGCTGCTGATTTGCAGCCCTTGCATGGGAGGCATCAGGGCAGAAGTCTGCAAACAGGGCTGTCTCGGAGCAATAAACAAAATAAACTGGTTACAGATCGAGGTCCGGAACAGACAGTTACGCTCGGTCCCTTTGGCTGGTTAATTCTGTGAGCCACCTATTTTCCTCGTGCAGTAGCAGGAGTCATCTGGAAAAGCAGCGGAAGGACCTGGGATGTACCTGCAGGACGCGGTGCTGCTCGCCATGGAGCCCACAACGTGCACTGGTATTTGCATGTGCAGCTCGTCACTGGGAGCCAAATGTTCAATGATACTTTTGTATGAATGACACTATGAAAAAAAAAAAAAATTGTATCGCATTGTATTACCAGCCATTGAGGGCTCTTTTGTTTAGTTTGATAATATTACATGTTTAATAAAACACTGTTGAATTTTGATTGCATCTTGTGAGCACAGTCCTTTATCCTTTCGCCAGCTGGCTGATACAAAAGCTTATTTTCTTTTTAAAGACGTTTTAATTCCCAATCTCCATCCCTCGCTCCCCGGGCGAGCGGGAGCCGGGGGCGCGGGGAAGGCACAAAGCTTAGCCTAACACTGACCCCCTTCGGCCGGGCGCCGGGGGGTGGGCCCGGGATGCCCCCGCGACAAAAGGGGGGCACGCCAGCAGCCGGACAGATGCAGGTGGGGGTGGGAAGGCGTTGGTTGGGTTATTTATGCCTCTAAATGAGTAACAACGAGCAGCCCCGGTGTTCGAGCTCATTACTCCGCCTTGCATCAGCGCGAGAGCGGGCGGAAAGGCGCGCTGCACACACAGCCCTGGCTTTTCCTTCGGATTTTTTACCCTTCAGTGGAAGCGATCAACAAGTTCACCTTGCATTAGAGCTGCATCGATCGGATTTGATTAAATCCCGAACCATGAAAAATTTCATATACTCTCCTTCATGATCAATTTACGTGGGAAGTCCCATTTCGATGCTTCAAGATGCTCGGGCTGTTTCCAGGGGCTCCTGCAGCACCTGAGGAGCTGATGTCCAACCCATGAACATCTCCCATGCACCCAAGTACCGTCACCTCCCTGAACCCCACCTCCCTACCCACGCCAGTAAGTTACATCGTGCCGATGCCCAAGCCCTCAAACTCAACTGTCTGCACCAAAAAAAATTGCTCAGGTAACTCGAGCACGTTTTGGGGTTGGGCCAGTGGGGAATTACCAAGAGTGAGCCCAAGCCCAGCCTTTACAGGTCAAGAGAGCTCAATGGCGTGGGCAGGATCAGGCCCTGGGAGCCGTTTCCCAACCAGACTTTGCCAAACCCCGAAATTGGCCAGCTTGCTGCAAGCGTGTCAGTACAGAGCAGAAACATCTCAGTTCAAGCGCTTAGAAGGGCTGCTCTCCAAATAACTCCTCCCTTCGCTCTCTCCAAACTCCCAGCAAGCCAGACACCCAGAAAGAGCTTCCACCAAAATTTTCCTGAGATAGGAAAAAAAAACAAAAGGGTAAAAACACACCCTTCTCCGCTTTCAGCTCTAGTCTATCTCATCAGCCGCGCATCCTGGGCCCACGTCTAATATTTCTTGAGGTGAGAAAAGAGTTGGCTGGATTATAGGAATACAAATGGATTAATTTGGGGCGGATTAGACGCACAGCAAAATATAAGTTTGCCTTGTATTAGCATAACGGTGTCATAAAAATGTAGATTCGGAGGCAGAGATTATTTGTGGTACCGTTAATATGTTGTTGCTATAGCAAAAGATGTACACAATATTTACGCTGTATTTGACCACATAAAACATGTCGTATACAGACACAATTTTTCATTAGATGAAAGAGAGCCAGAGGGCTCTTCACGCTGCTGGTGCTAGTGCTCCTGATTTTTTCCTTATTTTTTACCTTCAAGAACAAATACAGTTTTAAACAATCATTACTGTATTTGGAACAGTTAATATTTCATATCGTGACATCGCTGCTCAGAGGTAACAGGTTTAGTTGATTACTATTTGTTTATAGTGCTGGAGAAACCTGCAATCATAGAGAACATAAAAGGATTGCAATTAGATCTATTGGTTGAGAGCCGCACTCCTCTGACCCACTGTAAAGTGCTTAGCACTATCAAAGAGATAATGCCTACTTGCAGCTGGCACATCTGTACATAATAACATGGGCTACATTGACACAGCCACTAAAGACTGCCTCTACCCTCTTTAACTAGAAGCAGAAAACAGATCATGCTTTTAAAGAGCCTATCAACAAAAACCCTTCCGTGCTTCGCCAGAATTAGCACGCTCGCCCTGACGAGCGGCTTTTCCTTTTCACGCCTGGTTCTTCAGAGAACGTAAACAGGGTCTTCAAACAAAGGGCCAGGGACGCATCCAGGCTTGGCATCGGGGAGCACCCCTTTCTTGGGTTGCGAGCTTGCACCAGGGATGACTTGTGCCCTCCCGGCTCCCCGGGAAGGTAAATTCGGGGGAGACTTGCACCGGGGAACCGTAAGGAAACCTGCTTTGCCCTCACGGGGTGGGCAGAGCAGGACCTGATCCCACCTCAGTACGTCACGGAGATCCCAACTCCTCATAACGCTCGTTTTAAAGGGAACTGCAAAGCAATTGCCTTACTTTATGTATGAATTCAAATACCGCTCAAGTTTAGGACACGCTTAAATATTTTCTCAACTCGGGGCCTGAACTGGCTAAAACTCACGGGGGAGCATCACAGATCAACACGGACCAGTCCATCCTCCACTGCTCCCTTCTCAGATTTAGGAAGATGTTTTTATTGCTATTATTTTATTTTATGGAAAACTTCTCGGCCTTCCCCCCTGCTGCGTTTACCATCCCAAGCAGAACCATGTTTTTGGGACGTAACCTTATCCACCAAGATGCAGAATTTGCTTCGTTAAGGTAAAACCACCTATTCTGGGGAAACAGCCCGAGCTGGAGTCTCACGGTGCCTTCACTGAAGAGTTCCCATTTCTGTTGCGGCTTTAAGTTTAACTGCATAATTACATCCATCCTTTTTCATCATTGCTCAGCGTTGCATCGCCTGCGCAGGATGCAAAGCCCGCTGCAGGCAGCGGAAACCCTCTTGGCTGCAGATCAGGCCTTGGACAAGCAAAACCAAAAAAATCAAGGGAGAAATACCAGCAACAGGTTTCCATGTGCATTTTCCACTCCTCCAACATCCATCACCCCTTCAAAAATGCCTCGAAATGAGTCCTCGGACAAGGCACAGGCTCAGCTCTGCCCGGCACAGGGCATTGAGGGGCACCAGCTCTGGCTGAGGAGGTGAAAATGCTCCTCAAGCAGACATGTCACCCGTCACGGAGGGTTTGCACCCATGTTCTCTCGTTCCCACAACACCAAGCCGAGCAGGCATTCCAACCAACTGAAAAGCGATACACGTAAAACCAATATAAAAGGCCAAATATGATAAACGTCAAGGTGCAACTAAACTTGCAGTGTTCATCGCCTCGTGCTACCACCAAAGGTAACGGCATAACACACTGTAAAAAGGGATCGCACGACTGTATGGCTGAAGAGATCCCACCTCATCACACCGACAGCAGTAAAGGACTCTCGCTACAAGGGAAATTGCAAATTTCCGCGTGAAACTAAGCTTGAAAAAGCTGCAGTTAAAAAAAAAAAAAAAAAAAAAACAACCAACCACTAAAATTATGTTTGGATTTGACCTCCTCAAAATATTTGACTGGGATATGGTCAAAATGTTTAATTATAATACAATTTAATGTGGGTTTTTTCCCAGTTTACTAAACTCAATTTTTGTGTTACAACGTAACTCATAGGTAGTGAAAATATTTAGACTATTATTGTATTATTACTTCCACCTTGGTCCAAATCAGTTGGCTACTACTCTTATGTTATGACTGAAAGAGTCAAAAGCTTTAGACGTTTATATTTTAACGTTATAATACGTAACAAAGCTTACCAGTGGTGTAGCCAGGACAAATCCAGGTCCTCGTTCAGTGAAATGAGAGACAGCAAGTACCCCAGGGCTACCGTACGGCATGCATGCTACGAGCCACGACACGCTCGATGCTCCAGCAGGACCACGTTGGCATCTTGATGCTACTTTCAATTATTATCAGCTCTCCCTAATCCACGTCCTTTTCAGGCACTGGTAGTAGTAAAGGAAGGAAGCAACAGGCATCAGTTTTGGAGACTGGATTGCGGCGGCTGTCGTGATTTGAAGCTAGGGCTTGGAAATTTGGTGCGTTTTCTTAAAAGTCAGAGCTCCTGGCGTCCTGTGACTATAAGCAATTTCCAGTCTATAATTGGAACAGTTGCTCAGCTTCGGGACTGCAAGGAAAATCTTGAAAAGAAGCCCTCGAAAGGCCAACACGCAAAACTGATATAAAATGACCCGCGTACCACGCCGATGCATTTTTGTCATCTTTTTGGGGAAAGCCCCGCTGGACTCATTCTGGTTCAACCTGGCCCTTGGTGAGACTGAACCAGGCAAGTCCGAGAGTCTCATGGTTTGCACGAGGATAAAGCCAGGGTTTGGGGTTTTTTTGGTCTTGCCCCTCGCTTGTACAACCCCAAGACACAAAGAGAAAGCTCATGCCGTTATCGAGCCGATCATTTGTATTCCCTTCCTCTGCCTCCCAGCGCCTTATCTCTCCGCTATATAAAAGTACGTGTGGGATCCTGTCATTCAGTTTGCGTTGTTCGGATGCAGGCGTAAAGGCTGGCTTGATTACAATGCAGAAATACTACTCCCTACCAGAGGAAGAATGCACTGCAAAAATCATTGGGTTTGTTTTTGTTTATGTTACAGCGCTCCAGTAAGTGGAACAGCTGAGTGTTTATCCTGCTGCAAGGAAATTCATGTTGGTATTTGTAATAAATGGTTTACACTTTAAGGGATAAAAACAATTTTAAAATCTCTGGGAGAAAGAAAGGAAGAGATATGAAAATATCTCAGAAAAGTTTCCCGAACGCCTTTGCGTTTCCTTCTGCTTCCTTCTCCCGGGAGCCCCGAGCCATCACTGCACGCTCCGCAGCTCCCGCTGTGGGACACGCCGATGCCCAAAGTGGTCCCGCCAGTTTGGCGAGGTCCCTCACCCGGCACCTCACCAAAACTCAGGCAGAGGCATGGGAAAGACCACCCTGGACATCGAGGGGCTCCGGGTTCTGCATCGGAAAGTCCCGTGAGTGAATTGGGTAGCCCAAGTTTGAAGAGCACAACGGCCTCCTACCTGAAGGGGTGCAACTCTGGTGGCTGCTGGTCTGGCGCCACTCCCAACGCAGAAATGAACTGGAACCAGAAATAATTGGATATATTCCCAAGCAAACAAGTTCCCGTGAGATTTCCAGCCACCTTCTCCAAGAAAACCCATTGAAAAAAAACCCTTCCATGAGACACACACCCCCCCTCAACACCCGGCGCGCAATCAGTGAAACTGGTGACACATCTCAGAGCCTTGGCGTGGGATCTCCTGGGCCGTGCCTTTCCTCCAGCCACGGATAGATCCCTCCGAGACCCGCTGTCCTCTCACACAGGTTTCTGTCTGAGAACAGGGGATGCTGGACATGTCCAGAGCCTCCTCTGACAGGGCACAGGAGTTTTTTACCGGACAGAGCCCAAGACCCCCTCACTGGCCACCACAGACGCTGGCAGCAGAGGAAAAACGTGTAAATTCAGTGATTTTCCTCTGCTCTTACTGCTTTTCGAGAGAGGACCCCTGGGACCCTCCAAGCGGTTTCTGTTGAACACGCCGTGCCCAAACCGCTGAGGGAGGGACGCAGACAGGCGGCAGGAGCCGGAAAGTCCACCAAAATCACATGCATCTCACTTCTGTGCTGCTCCAGGTCCCTGGGGATAAGTTCTCTATAAATCGCAGAGTTAAATTCCCATTCACAGATATGTAAGCAAAGATTCCACCTAATTGCAAGCCGTTTGCGCTGTCCTCACGCGTCTGAAAACGAGCCGTTGCCCAACGGTATGCTTGGCAGGTCTCAAATATGAGAAAAAAGGTTGTGTTACTAATACATTCAAAGCCCATCAGCGCTAGTTGCACAATATTGTAAGGAACCAAACCCTTCGGCCTGCACGGATTTGTAGCTGGGAGTTCGAAACACGCAGCCTGAACGCCCGATATGGGCATTTGGCATTTCTTGCGAGGATGAATTGCTTCAAAATTGGCTACCTGAGGTCTAAGCAATGAGACATGGTAATGATGCTGAAATGACGGTGGGAAGGAGGGAATCTGCTGATGGCACTGGAGTGGGAACAATATTATTATTCTCATTGTTTTGATATCACCAGCACGTTATCCACAAAATAATGGAATATAATGAAACGATTTATCCTCCACAGACACGTATTTTATAAAGGCTCGGGAAGAAAGGACAGACTTCTAAATTGCCTCAGCTGCTCAAATTTAGACCAATGCAAAACACACCAGAAATGACAGGAATTTTTGCCCACTTCTAGAAGACAGCGAGGGCGCCCGGAGACACCGCAGAAGGATTTGGGCTCTTCCCTCTTTAACTCTTCCATCAGAGTTTGCTTCTTCAGCTCACCCCCAAGCTTCTTTTGGACAAGAGACCTGATCGTTCCTGGAGGGTTCCTGCTCTTAAAATCACAGAAAGATGGATTTCATTACAAACGCATAATCCACGGACTCAAAACTGTAGCTCGGGTTGGCTGCACGAGAGAGTTACTCTGTAGCTGTCCCTCAGAACGTGGGTTTTAGCCCCAAATTCTGCATCACCTGTACCACACTCCACCCCTCATCCTACACGCCGTTTTTGTCTGCAAGGAATATAACGTATTTAAACACAAGCAAGCACCGACGTCTCCTACAGCTGTGGGACCTCGCTTTTCTAATGAAGGAAGGATTAAAGGACGGATTTACTGGCTTTCGTCAATGGGACCCTAATTCGGGGGAATCTCCTATTTGAAATCAAAACCTCAGGTTGCGAATGCTTCTGGGCAAGCCGTGCCCGATTTGCAGAGAGTCCTTGCGTTTCGTCAACGTGTCAAAGGGGTAACATCTGGCCTGAGGAGTGCATCACCTTGCAGAAGACAATAGTAGGCAGGCACTTCGAAAAGCACGTGCACGAGTATTACAGAGAGCTGGTATCGGCAGGTTATAGATTCCCTAATTCATAGAGTATGAAAGATCAATGAGTTACTTAAAAGACAGCTATTTGCTGCCACTCTGGTGGAGCTTCCTATCCTGGATTTTATTCAGTAGTTATCAGAGGGCTATAAAGTTCCTTCCCTTTTTCTCCCCATCCTCTCTTTTTATTTTTTTTTTTTAAGTGGCAGAAGATATTCATTTAAATAAAAGAGGAGCCACGACTTTTTCCATTGGTAATCTGGTCCATGTGTTCCCTGCAACTGAGCGTTTTCAGAAGGGCCTGACTGTCTGGGTTAATTGTTTAATGCTTTTAGTTAGAATTAAACTTTGCACCTGCTCTGACAGTGATAAATTAAATGTGCTCCTTTTCCAATACTGTTGCCCTCTTTAAGTAGAGACCAAGAAGTGTATCTCCGTTCTTTCCCAGCATTTGAGGAATCTCTGCTACACTTGAGTGTAAACCAGTATAATTTGTCACTAGAGCTAGCGCCAATTAAATTGATTGCGTTGGACTGAACTTTAGGACCTCTAATGCAAGCACTAAGGGAAAAATGGGCTTTTTTCTGCCCATTTCCCCATGTGGCACTTAGACATAGCTCAACAGTGGAAGGCTTTCAAGGTTCAAAAGGGTTTTATTTTCAAAAGAAATGGGCATTGATCAGTTGCATTTAAAGGCAAAGATAATTCCAGAGCTTGAAGGCTGGATTTGTGTTTAAGGTCTAAATCTCTTTCTTTAACCTTGGGGGGCCAGTATAACATAAAAGCAACAAAGAGATTAAGATTACAAAGGGTTTGCAAGTGTAAATGATGCAGTGGTATTCTTCAAACGCAACGCGGGCCGGCTTCGCGACCACGGCTGGGGTCAGCATTTGATCTGTTGATTTTACACCTGTAAAAACAACTTGTGTTTATTTGTCACTTCGGCGTTATCTTGGCAAATGTTTGGGCGAGAGCGCTCCCGCGCTGAACTTGCTCACGCCGGGGAGTTCAAGCTCGCCTTCTTAAAGCTGATTGAAAAGTAAACACTGTAAAGGTCAGCCTGGCGGAGACAATACGAAAAGCCTTTTTCTTTGTCAGCGTAACGCAGCCCACGTGAAGGAGCGGAGCGGTACGCGCCGCTATAGTCTGAAGTCAAGACATACAGTTTTCATGCCTCGGGGAGCCCGACGGACGGCGGGGGAAGGCGCTGGGCGCCCGCCTGCATTGGGTATGCAGCCCGCATAGGCAGGCTGCCCAGCAAGCCCTTGCCGTGCGGGTTGTAAATATGCAGTGAGTAATTACCGGGCTGGGGGCTGGCCTTCAGCGGGCTGCCGATGCCACCGTATCTCCAGCTCTGCGGAGAAGTCCCCACCGCTCGCAGCCGTGAGACACACCAGCCCAGACGGAGCATCCACGTAGCCCATGGTGACCACGCGCTAGCTCGCCTTAGCCGGGTGCGTTTCCACGGCTGGTGCCACAGCAAACAAACGGCGAAAAGCGCTTTTGCCAGCAATTCAGACGCGGGCAATTATCCCCGTCCCCCTTTTCAAAAGGGGGTTGGCCAATAGTCCATGCAAGCTCACCAGAACCCTCCAGTTTGGGGCCAAAATCTCTATCCAACTGTCTGTCAGGTCGACTGACTGTTTGAGGCATCTTCGCTTGTAAAGTCCTAGACACACCGAAGGGAAGCCCATACCTCCTGAGAGCTCTCTTTTTCACTCACAAGGGGAAAAAAAACAGCGAAGTCTTCACTGTGAGCCTGGGATAGTCATTTTGCTTCCTGCAACGACTGAGTCTCAAAGAAAGCCAAAGCCGTTTGCGAAGCGGAGCTGGACAAGTTGAGGGCCACCGGGCAGATTTATGCAGCACCGTATTAATGGGCACAAGGAAACTTTCCAGTTTTTTAATTATAAAAGGGCACTGAGCAGACACTGTCTGCCGATGATATACAAGGGAGAGGGATGTGCCAAACTGCGCCGTATTGATTCCCGCGGCAGCACTCAAGCTGCAAACTGACTTCGGTGGAGGACGCCACCGGCCAAAAGCAGCGCGGGCGGCGTTTCCCGTGCGCACAGACAGGCACACGCCTGCAGCAGCAGCCGATGCGTTTCCGAGCGATGCAGGGGAGACGGAGCAGGAGGGGGCTGCACAGGGGCAGGCCAGGCAGGGACGGGGACACGTCACCCAGCGCTAATGGAGAAAACGGACTCTTGTAAAGCCCCCCCGAGGAAAGCCAAGGCATACACGCGTGCACGTGTCTAAAACTTGGGGAACTTTCCTTTGTGACATCCATTTTCTTGCAGCAAAGTATGATTGGCATTAGATGAACGTGTACGTACACATGTGCATGTAATGGGTATGTATAAGGGCTCTATACATATATCAATAAATGCAGGTGTGTACACATTAGCAGGTGCGGGGGGTTGACAGCTTCTCCTGCGTGGACGCTCACCAGTCCGCCCCATTCAGATCCGGTTTCTTGGGACAACTATATTGGAAGCTTTCCAAGCCTAAGTGAAGTTCAGGTACCACCCTACTGAGACTCCGACCTTCACGGTTGGTAACAGGCACACGCAAATGGACGCCCACGCGTGTAGGCTGTGCGCAGCTCCCCAACACACCATTACTTTCAGCTCAGCAGCACCGGAGCCGCATCCACCGACATGAAAATTAACAACCCCCTAACCAGAACTCATCAGCGAAGTATAGGCTCCCAGAGCTGGGTGCAGATGCTCACAAACACCTACGTGTGGGGACAGCGCGTGTATCTGCATAGACGGATGTGGACATATCCAAGACCAGATGCCCCAGCTGACACCCACCAGCATAGCTCCACTTGCACCAGCGCATGATCTGGCTGTGAAACATTGCTGTTATCACCTGACATCTGAAAGGAGAAACGAGGAGCAGCTATTTCAAAGCCACCAGCGTTTCGTTTTGGTTTTTTATGAGACTTCTTTCAAAATCTGAGAAAGTAAGTAAATGTTGAACCAAGATAAACTGCGCTCGAAGCCCACACACGAGACAACTCCTCGCGTGGCCTCATACCGAAACTCTACAGCGAAACCAAATCAGAGATCAAGGAGAAGCCATGCCTGAAACCTCCAGCTCCTGAATTTACCAGCTGACTAGAACAGTTGCGCTCCTTGGGGGAGGCAGCAAAGGAAGGGCACAAAGGGCAGTATCATTTGCCAGGCTGGAAACTTAAGACACATGCAAAGCCGATTGCAGTTTTGTTGCTATTTTCAAAAGTGCAAGTTGTTTCAACAGAAGCCTAATCTGTGTATGTCTGGAATGGGAATGAATGGATTAGCCTTTCAAACCCTTCAAGATCAGGTCAAGATCATCCAAGCGAACCACAGCTACAAGAAAGTTGAATTCTGCATCCGGCAACTTGTGTCGCAAACGGAACACTTACTTATTGTAAAAAAGTGCCCAGCATTAGCATACCCGCTTTAAGGAGTCTTTTGAGGATGACTAAGAGAGCGCGAGATTAGTAAACAGTAATTTATGAACCCAGATACATGCTAGGCATTAGTCATCTGCGAGCGCGCTACCTGTGCCGGCTGGCGAGGGACACCGCCGGGCATTGTTTGCAAGCCCTCTCCTGATTACAGCCCAACAATGGCATTGTTTGGTTCCAACTGCAGGTATTTATGTTGGGCATTCAGCTTTTCCACTGTTCCCTTGATTGGTTCTTTTCAACCGAGTCCCATTAAATTAAAGTTCCTTCGCCGAGCATATCAAAGTAACACTGGAGAATTTTTCATAAGCATTACTTGACCCAGCTGGTGTATTTTCATGTTTGAAAATTATTTTCCCTCACAATGGGAATGGTTCCCGCTATTGTCAGGGATGTGCTTTTGTTTCACTTGATGCCACTAACTAGCCCAAGCCTCGAGTGCCATTAAGATATTTGGCAGAGGTTCTCCAGACAGCGTACTTTTTTTGGAGGGGTTATTGCGAAAAATATCCCTAATCTGAGTCAGAGAGAACTGGAATCTGGGTCACCCTCTGCTCAAACAAGTCCCCCAGCCATCGAGCCACAAAGGCCAGCATTGCCATGAGCCCCGAGACCAGCAGAAAACACGGAGTCGGAGTTCCTGTCAGAGCCTCTTCCTCCAGAGGTTCAGTCTCTGGTAAGCAGCCTTTCTGTATTTAAAATTACAATTTATATCTTTCACTGAAAAGGAAAGGTCATCGCAAATGGTAAGGGAACTGGAGGGAAAGTTTCCAAGTGCATCAGAAAAACGTTCTCCAAGGTTGAAGGTGGTAGAGCTGCTAAAGCCTTGCGGAGCACAGTCATTTCTAGAATATGGGGCTGGTTACGTTCCTCACCTTGGGGACAAAACACGTTGCTTTCTAACTATGTTTATAACACACGTGCTTCTGAAAATATGTAAATATCTGGCTTTGTATCCAAGAGCAAGCCAGCAAAACATCAAACAAACTTTTGGAAAATCATTTCTCCACCGCCCAGTGCAACCACCTCAATGTACCCACCACAATCTCCCACTTTCTTCTTCCCGAGGTAATGAACCCCGAAGCCCCCAAGACTCTCCCTACTTGACTAAACCCAGTCTCATCCCACACGCTTTCCCGTGGCAAACCCTTCATCTTTGCACATATCCACCCTAAGTCCTGCAATTCTTCCACCTGGGTCAGATTTGCCTACAGACCATTTCCACCACTCGTGGCTCAATCACTGCAGACTCTGTCTCCCACCTAAACTGCATCACACCTTCCCCAATCCCTCGGACCCAGCAGACGCTGCATCTCCAAGACCCTGCCCTAAAACACGTCAAATTCAAAAAACAGCACGTGAACAAGTGAAAATAGAGACCACGCAAGTGATTTTCATTCCCTTCAATATTCACCTGTGGTTCTAACATCCCTCCATTTCTAGTACACAGCTAAGCAAGTCACGGCAGTAGAACTGAAGAGATTTTAACAGGATTTGTTTTCTTTTCCTAGTGGAGAATTAGTAATGAAGGAGCCACCCCCACATCCTCCTGTTATGTTCAGTTTTGGGAGTATATTCAATTAGCGTTATATAGAGGCTTTTGTGAGAACAATCACTGCTGCTATATGAGATAAGTGGCAAATGCTCCAAAACCCAGAAAAAAGTTTGAATCCTAACATTTTAAAAATTCTCTGTCCCATGTTCTGCAAAAAGCACGTTTAAAAATGCTATCAACAGACATGAGTAAAGTTGGTGAAACCCTGCAAATATCTCCTGGAATATTCATTGAAATTTTCACACACGTGTTTTCACGAATTTTGTGTCACCGTCGTTGCTTGTTTCCCTTGAATATTCCAACGCAAGAATGTACGACCGTGAATGAGACCAAAAAGAGAAAATTTCAAATAAATGTGAGGTGTATTCACAGAAAGCTAATACTCCCTGCTTTAGTTTCCATATTGGCCATGGAAACCTGTCTGAAAGAGTTACATTCCTCCAACCAAACAGAAAAATACCATGTGCTCCATCCGGCTTTGAAGACAGCCTGTGTTTTGCTTTGAATACATACACAAAACTGAACTACTTATTAATTCAGCACAGAATTAATTGATAAACCATTCAAATAAATAACTCGGATGATAAAGCTTGTAACCTGCTAATAACTGCACACAGTAAAGAGGCAAAGCAAGACCATGACATGACGATGAACTATTTGTTGAGCGCTAGTAACGAGGGGCAGTAACTCTGGAGCCAAGAGGACATCTCCCAGCCATGGCCATGGCTGGGACCTGCCAGACGAGGAGCAGGACACTGGCACAGCAGCAGTGCCCACCATCAGTCGCTCACATCATCGTAGTTAAGATGCAAAAATAGAAGGGAAGGACCAACATCGCCATCTGAGAAGAAGCAAGTGGCGTGCTGAGGTAGGGAGGTCATGCTAAAGCTAGGTTCTATCTCAGCCTCTTCTATTTCAGTGTAAAGCCTCAATGAGGAGGACCCACACCTTCTCCTTCAGCTAACGGGTGGTCATCTATTAGTCTCTAATCCACCATCCCACATCTGCTCTGTTCTTGACTGAATCAGCTACTAGCAGGGGCCAAGCTGGAGAGAGGGACCCCTACACATCCCTACCCTAGGAAGAACGATGGGTAGAAAGAAACATCCACTGAGCCAAATTTGTGAACTGTTACAAAAAGTGACAGGTTTTGTTTAATCCAAACCTCGGTCCGTGCTGCAGCACAAGCCATACCATACAGCATTCCCTCCATGAAAGAGTGAGCTTGGTGAAACTACAGCTAACGCAAAAACTCTGCCCAGCTTGGGGCAAGTGAGTTGGCCGAGGTTTCTCCTGCCATCTTTGCCTTGATTGCAAATGAGAGACACGTGTTAAGAAAAGCGATTATGCTTAAATGCAAGTGTCTGAAGTTCTTGGGGTTTTTTTTCCCCCTACTTTTTTCCTCTTTAAAAAAACATCCCTTAGACAGCTGAGCTAATAGAGTCCAACATCTTTGATGATAGTGATGCTAACACTAGAAACAAATTATAGTGTTCAGAAAGTTTGAAAGACTGAAAAGAAATGCAGAACGTGTAACACCAAATTTGCCTGTCAAGTACTTTTTTTATTACTGCTTGTTTCATTTTATTTTATTCTTAAAACTGATGTTTTTGCAGCTATCTGCCTCCCCATTGGAAATTCCAGCTTGGAGAATACTGATTTGCAACTTCAATCATCGCCTGACAAACACAGTCCCCACTAAGTGAGAGCCGATCCATAACAGGTATTTCAAATTTTCATAAGTCACAACATATCACCCTAAAGTGAAGCATTTCATTCACAGGACGCGCTCTTCTGAAATCAGCAAATATTTTTAATTTTTTTTTTTTAAAAGGTATAACGCCAACTTAATATTCTGAGTGCAAGTGGCCACATACACACACCGCCAGCATCACCTGGCAGAGCTCCCCAGAAATTCCCTTAAATAAAACCAGACGAGAATCTGGCTGAACATTTTAACGTAATTCCATCTCGAGATTTCTGTTGTCTTTTTTTCATTACCTTTTATGTGGTTTTAACCATATATTCCCTTACGTGCTATTTTAAGTAAACGATCGGGGTTTGCTGCGAGACCACACGGCACATACCGCATTAACCGGTGGCTTGCAGTATCCTTGCTTTGCTAATACCTCCCGGCGCTGATGGCTGCTTATTGTCACAAAACATTGTACTCGAGGCGCTCTCATTGTGTCCTCCAATCTATTGTGTCCCATACTCCCAAAGAAAGCCTCCCTGCCTCTAACGCCAGCAATATCGCCGCACAAAGACCAAGTGATACCGCCACAATGGCACCTTTACGCAGCATGGTCCAAGTTCATTTTCTACACTTTTTTCTGTATTGTTTCCTTGGAAAAAATAAACAGGCAGGTCCGAGCTCTCCTGCTCCACCGGATGACCTGTTACAAGCTGCCTTTTCTCCTTGCAGACAGCAGAGTAAAACACCACCTCCTTAGCAGCCAACCTCAGCAGGCATAAGGCACATAGGAACGCCTGCCCAGATAACAAAGCCATGCAAGCTCCAGGGATAATACATATTTGCTTGCCAGCTCTTTACTTGTGCACCAGCAGCTGCGTGGAAAAGATGGACTGCATAAAACACGTGCATCTGGAGAGGCGCCTTGGTGTAGGTGCCACCAAAGAGGAGAAAACAACGCTGTGGGACATGCGTTCATCACGCCCAGCGGTAGGACGGAGGTTGTCCCGCAAAGCTCAAGTCAAAGCTTCACTGTTCATCAAAGGAATATTATTGCCATTGCTCTTTCGGCTAGGCTTGAATCAGCAGAAATGCTCTTCTTGCACAGAAGAGGAAGTTATCTTATAACCTGAAAAATGTATTTCATCTGTTTCGTTTTGCTCACCCTTCGGGTGTTTAACACAGATCTCCCTCCAACAGCGCGGTGGAAACATTGCGTAAATGAGAATTTCTGAAAAATGGCGTAAATGCAAATTGCCTAAGCCCTTCTAAAGGCAGCTGTGAAACACGTCAAATTCAACAAAATAATGATACAGGAAGAATCAGGTGATGTCCTGGTTTTATGGAGCTTATAGGGATCATCTTCTGTTCTCTGGAACTGTGTCAGGTTCTCACATCCTAAATTTCACGTCAACTTTCGAGTTCAAACGGACAGCATAACTCAGCCCGAACAAGAGCACTTCCACCTGACTCGGTAACTCAGGCCAGACTTGCTTAAAACTCAGCCCAGATTCATCAAAAGGTTTGCAAAACCTCGGTGAACTTGGCCCAAGTCGGGATGTGTAATGGGTTTCAGCTGTAACGACTTTCACCTGGTTTGGGGTTTGCTCGCTGAAGTTTTCCCACAGTCCCCATTAGGGCTCAGATGGGAACTGCCGCTCCCCACCCATTTCTCTTATCTCTGCATCTTATAACTAATATTATTAAGCTAATGCATTTGCTTTACTCTTCAGCCATGGGAAACAATCATCCTCCTCCTACCTCTTTGATTTTAGTATCGAACATGAGAGCACAGACCTGAATTTGGATGTCGAAGCACACGGGAGGTTTGTATTGACCTCAACCCGGAGATTCTCATGAATAACAAAGGACGTTTTTAGACCACATGTAACGCTAAATTTATTATAGGACAGCATAATTCAAGGCATGATATTCACATTTAGCCTAAAGGTGCCTTGAACTTGACAAGTTCATAGCAATCATAGTAAGAGTTGCTTTCACCTCTGGCTCCCAGGTCTGTACGCTCCCTTAAGCACCTTTTTAAAGCTAACTGTACTTTGTGAGCTTATACTATCTCATCTCTATCTCTCTGATAGTGGGTGGTGCCACAGAGAGAAATTAAGCCTGAGCAGAGCTGGCAGGAATTCCCAATATTGTTCCGGTAGCCAAGCAAGTTCATTTAATGCTGCTCAGATGGCTCCACGCAGCAATTTGGCACGTGCACGTAGCCACAGTGACTCCGTGCAATTACCAGGGTGCCCTCCATGCCCATGCTCTTCATGCTTACCAACATAAACGGCAACGGTGGAAAATTTTAAGACAGCACGCCCTGTGACTCCAGCGGACTCGCAAATGGTTTTCAAAGCTTTTGAACAGTTGCAAGCCACTGGACGGCAACAAAATGCACCTGTTTTGGGGGATGTACAAGACAACTCAGTCTTCCTTTCCTCGCTGCGTTGGCTTTTTACTAACAACAGACACTAAAACCGCCAAAACCTTATTTGGGTTGCTGCTTGTTCTGTGCTCATTCTACGAAAACAAAATGGCTAGAATAGCAAATTAGGAATTACAGTAAGGTTGCGCAACAGGAATGGATAAAGAACAGATTCAAGTCAAACCACAACCCAATAAACAATTACCCACTTCAGCAAATGGTTTTGACTTGAGTGATTATATTCTTAAAACTAAAATTTGCAAAAAAAACTCAAGTAATATTTTTTCCCAATGCCACACAGAGCCATTTTTTAATTTGGTGGTGATTGCGTTGGGAACAGTTACAGTTTTACTAAACCAACATTCAAAAACCATCTTGGGTCTCTGCTGCAACATGGACGAGGCATCACCAGCCCTTCTGCCTCCAGGAAGGCCGTGGGGTGCCGTCTGTGGCTTCGCTTTGGACCCCAGACCTAAAGTCTTTCAAAGACACTCAGCAAACCGGCCAGGTCATTCCAGCTCTTGCCAGTACATCCCTAAGGTCCTTCAGGCAGAAAAGTCCAGTCCAACAGTCCATGCGGGCAGGTACAAGGAGGTCACGTGAAAAGCTGAAGACAACACCTAGCCCTCCCACCAGGAGATCATGAAAGATTTCTATAGAGATTAATAGAGATGAAATTATCGAGGATAATTGGCTTTAAGAGCCTAATTGAAAGCCTTATTTTCATCTTTCTATTCACTGGGTTGCAATCAGGCTATAAAACAGGGAAGAATATTTTTATTTTTTTTTACAGGAAAACTAAGTGGCAGCTTGTCCTCCTGGCGCTGCCCAGACTTTCAGGACAGCATTACCCTTCCTCACAGGGAGAGGAATAGCTTATCCTTATCACTTTTCTGCAAGAGACTTCCACAAACCCACATATATTATCGTGGGACTTGCTCAGGAATTTTAAATAAGGCCAATTTTTTCCAGCACCAAGAAGCATTTCTGTAAAACCAACGTTATCCAGAAGAAAGTATTAATTTTTCTGGGAATGATCACCAGGAAACTGAAATGAGCAAATTTTCTATTGGGCCTGTTCAAACTTCACCAGAAATATGCGGATGGCCAGAATGACCCAGAATGGTTCAGCGTCTCCAGTGCCTTTCCTATGGCGAGGTTTGGCTTCTGAGAGCCGTGTTCTCTGCTCCAGACTCCGAGTGCCACCGTACAGCACAGCTCTCTGTCCACCCGAGCAGCACCTGAGGTCAGTCAGGTGGAATATCAAACTGCCAGCACGAAACGCCTTTTCTTTTTACTCTCTTGTTATTACATTCAAATTTGTGGAATTTCTTCTAGAACAAAAAGTGCTGAACCTGGACGAAAGCAAAGTTTAAAGTTGGGCATTTACAGGCAGATGGCCATTCCCGCTTTTGTTCAACTAGACCTTCAGCCCTTGTACGATTTTTCTCGGATTTTTTCCCTAGAAAACACCATACCTTCTAAACGTCCGTTTTGACAGCTCTTTCTTTTTTATGACGTTTCTGAAGGCAAGAAGACCCGTCCCACAGAACGTATTGTTTGGACTGGGGTCAGATCTGGAATGCCTGCTTCTCCCAGTCTGCTCATTTTCTAGTCTGTTTGTACTCAGGGAACCACAGAGCAGTTTGGCTGTAGTTACTAGGCGCAAGAAATCTATAAATGTTCAGAAAAAAGGGCCGGAGCCAGTAAAAAACAAACACACGCGTGGTTCCTGCAGTGCAGAAACTCTCCATCTTTCCAGCTGAATCCAGCTTTTTATGCTTATCATCTACCTCACTTGTTTTCACTTTTGTTCAGCAAAGCAGAGCCCAGACTAAATACAGGAACAGTTATACTTGGAAAATATTTAAAATATTTTTTTATCTCCTATTTGGCCAACCTGAACGTTTGACATCTGATATTTTTAGCTGGAAACTCTTTTCTTCTTACCTTCCCGCCACCCCACCCATGCATGTCCGTGACGAGGTTTCAGGGATGCACCGTCTTTTCTGGAGGAGGGAGGTTGCCGCGTAATGCGCGGGGCGAGGCGCAATACCGGAACACTGCACCTCCTCAGCGCACATGCAAGTCAGAAGGCAGCAGAAGCCAGGTTTCAATGCAAGATGTAAATAACATATTAAATATGTTAAATAACGTACCTAAGATACAGCCAACCAAGCGGGCTTCCTCCCTCCGAGGTAACCAGCCTCAAGACCCCTTCCTTGGGAAACTTAGCTGCGCTCTTAGGCTTTCCAAATAGGCTTAAGATTTCTAAAATACTTTAAGTTCTGGGTGTTACAGCAGGAGCTTAAGAAAGGCCAAGTATTTAGCACTCTATTTGAAACCAGGTGGGAGTTAGCAGTGGTTCTCAATGCCCTTGGCTGGGAGCCATCAGCAGCATGGGGCCGGGATGCCCAGGGAGATAGTCCTGGACAAACACCAGCAATTCTCCCTCTTGACCTGCCCCGCGGTCCCAGAGCTGCTGGCAGGGGCTACGGCACGGGGCTGGGAGCGCATCTGAGACCCTCACCCGCTCCTCCACCCAGGTCACCTCCAACTATACGCGCAGAAGGAAGCGGGTTGTTGAACACGTTAGGAGAAAAAAAATAAGAGATAAAATAAAATCTAAGCTTTTCTGGAAAATTCGTAAAACCACAGAGCGCTGAGAAAAAAAAAAAAAAAAAAACAAAACCAAAACCCATAGCTCCGAGTCCAGGCTCAAACATCAGGGGTCCAATATTAGGCTGACTATTGACCCACCATTGTAAAATGTTGCTGCTCTTCACAGTTTTTAAATAACGTACCCATCGCTTCCTGAATCCATCAGGCCCGGGAGTCTAAGTAAAGTGCTAAAAATGCAAATGGCTTTGAAGCTGCATTAATGTGTAATAAGATGGTCACTCAATGTTAAGCTGTCTAGACTTATGAATAAAGTCCCCTTAAATTGAGCAAACCCACCTGGCAAATAAGCTCAGGCACGAGCCCTGTCTGCATGTAACATCTCAGGATGGCTGGCTTCCTCAAACCTGTGCCAAAAAGCCTCCCCACAAACTCCCCGGCAGCTTCAAAACTTCAGGGCTTTGCAAAGAAATTCTGCAAAGGCGTCTTGAAATTGCAGGTTGCGTATAACATGGGAGCTGAAGGGAGATTTAAGAAATACCAAAAGAAAAAAAAAAAAAAATGGGAAATTAACCCACCCACTCCCTTTTTTAAAATTTATTTTTATTTTAAACCTTCAGACACTATTTGAAATTGCCCACAACGAAAATAACATTGAACTCGGCAGTGAATTGTGTCCCAGGAGCGAGGATTTTTCTGGACGCGCAAAAATTATCACCGCAGGGAAGTCATTGAACTAAGCTATCACTCCTTCACAAGTCGAAGGGGGAAAAAAAAAAAAAAAAAAATCAGCTGTCAACAACTGAAAGGACCTTCTTCAACAACTGATAGGAGCTTGTGTCCAGAAGTTCATCCAAATATTCATACAAAGTTCACATACATCCATACGTTCATACACGCTCTCCGGTGATTGCTCCGGAGGGACCATTAAATCCCAGGAAGATGGGGACTGACGCCCAAGTGCCTGATATTTCTAAGGCAGTCTGATTGGGGGGGGTGGGGGAAACACCAAAAAAAAACTTGTTGTGAAATGTGAAACATATCTGTTTTTCCTTTAGACGTGCGTGAATGAATGTGGCAGTATGCGTATGAATGTTGATGAGATGAGGCTGGAGAGCCGAGGGAAGTCTTGAGGGATTACTCAGTGGTAGGAAGAAAAAAAAAAAAACCAACACCAAAAACCCAAACCCTAGGATTTCTTCCTGCAACATATGGCAATAAAACACAGCACTGCATAACTTAAACCTGCCCGAGGTCCTCGCTTTCATTCCCGGGCGCTGTTTTGCAAAGAAATAACACAAACGTGGCTCTTTTTGCCCATTCCCACCTCTCCCTGCCCTTTCCCTCCCTGGTCTGTTCGGCACTGCCGAGCCCCGCACCGTTTGGCTCCAGCTTTGAAAGGACAAGAAAGTGTTTTTAAGTACGAGAGACACTCCTGAATAAATTCTCCCTTGGGAAATAAACTACGTGAACAGCCACTCCACGTCACGCGCGGTTTACGCGCTGCACGTGGAGCCAGGCTGGAGCCCAGGTCCGTGTGGCTCTGCCTCTGCAAAGCCAGCCTGGGCAAAATCGATAGGGAGGGGGGGAAAAAAAATGAATTATAGCAGGTTCTGCTTGTAGTCAAACTCACATAGATAAAAAAAAAATTATATAAAAAAAAAAAATCCCTCAATTGAAAAGATTTTGGGGCCAAGACCAGATGCTCATAAAACTTTGATAAACGATAGTATGAAATATGCATGTGGGGGCTGGTTTGGTAAAGCTTCATTCACATTCGCCTACTCCCTTCCTCTGCTGCCTCTTCGCAAACCAAAACATGCAAGCGGAGCTTTTCAACCCAAGGTGGGTTTTCGCCCCCTTCCCACCTCCTTTTTTTTTTTCATATTTTTTTTAAACGCTTTGAGATGCTCAGACCCAAGCCGGTCTCTCCAAGTCCCACGCTGTGGGTCTTTTCACGGCCACTCTGCTGATGCAAGTCAGAACTTGACGAACAACAAACAGCACCTGCATGCAGAAAGTGCGGCGGAGCTGGCAGTATCGGTCCAAGAGGAAAATTTTGCCATAACAAACCACTCCTAGGGATCAGTTTTTGGCTTACTGGTTCCTGGACTCCAGCATCTCGTTTCACACCTCCTTTTCTGCCCCACGTATGGATAATTAAGGTCCTGGGTGTCCCTCCTGCATCCCAGAACGCTGTAGCTACAGGATGAACGACGTGCGATTTGGAAAGCTTTAATTTTTAACCCCAACTCAGCAGCGCTGCGAGCCCGGCAGCTCAGTGGAGGACACGAGGTCCAGCCCGGAGCGGTGCAGAGATCCCTGCCACCGCCAGCATCACCGTCCCCCGTGCCGGGAAGTGATCACTGGAAGTGATCTGTAACGCCAGCCCCGGGTCATTCAAATCTCAGCAGCTCCCCTGTTTTGAGTGGCCTTTCCGGGGCCAGACCTTTTTAGGTTTTCCCCCAAAGCTTGGCCCAAGAAATCAAGAGGGGTCCTTCCAATCAGCGCGCTTGGCATGAGCCCAGAGAGATTGTCCTGGCTTTACAGTTGCAGGAGCAACTAAATTCACATAGCAACATAGGTTTTCCCCCCTCTATCATCTAGAAAAAGTAAAATTCAGGCTAAAAAGTCTGGCTTCACAAAAAACAACACTTTCTTTAGCTCGTTACCCACAAGCTAAAGCCACAGGTTCAACCCCAGAGCGGGGCAGCATTTTGAGAACAGCTACCAGCGGCACACTGCTGCGCAGGGACGGAGGTGGGACGAGCAGAGTTCTCTCTCCAGACCTCACCACAGACATCAGCTACGCGGGGTCGGTAACTCGTGGCCAGGAGAACATCTGCAAGGGGTGGCCATAGGGCCCAGCTCCCCCCTGGCTCGCTGTGGGGCAATGGGAAATGCCATCTAGACAGGGGGTGAAATGCCCAGCCTTCAGCCCAGCATCTGCCTTTCCCTTTCCGCAGTCAGAGCTATGGCTTTTGTTTTCAGATTTGGCAATTTTGACAGTTAAAAACGCGTCTATTAATCGGGAACAAAACCCAAAGATTTATAAAAAAAAAAAAAAAAAAAATTCAGTAAATTGAAAAACCCTGCGAATCACTTCAGGTTGATGATATATTGATTTTCTAAAATAATACTGATTATTCCAATAAAATCGAAATCAATTTTTAAATGAAAGCCTTTTCAGGAGCAGACAGACTTAACAGCCTACACAACAGGCACGCACTCGCACAACGGGAGCCCCTTAAAAAGGGGTCGGTGGGAAGGGTTTGTCCCATTCCCCCAAGGAAGCCAGGCTGGAACGGCATGTCCCAGCAGATACGTGACCTAGCAGATATATGTCCCAACGCACGTATATGCCCCCCAAAGCAGCGTGGTCCCGTGACCAAGGTGGCATAACAGGAAATCTGAACCATCTCTGCTCTATACTGGCTGCAGACGCTCCATGTCTGGGTGGTCCCAAAAGCCACTTTAGGTGGAAAACACCTCCTGAGATGACACGAAATACCCAACACCGAGCTGGAGAGTCAAATTTTCCCCTGCCATGGGTCCAGCGTGTCGGGCTGCCCATGCACTTCCATCGGCAAACCTACAACAGCATCGGTGTGAGCCGGACGCACCCGTTCCCGGAGCGGCACCGAACACCGTACGCCATATCTGCTAATGGAAAGGTCACAAAGCAAATATTAGCCAAAGCAATCAAGAACGTCAAGTGGAAATTCCCTTGGGAATGTGTCCCCTTATACCCCACAAATTCAGGTTGGCAACTTGTGACAGGTACAATCTGGCTCCCATATGTCTCGCGCGCGGAGCGGAGGAATGTGTATCCATGCTCCTTCCATCACTATAACAACATGTCAAAAGAGCCACCTCTCAGCAGGAAGGCACGCAGAAACACCAAAAAAAAAAAAAAAACCCCAAAGAAAAAAAAAAAATCCCAACCACACAGCACTTGGCATCATCCCTGGAAAACACACAGCGCTTGAAGAGCCACCCGGAGAGCAGGGCCCGCTGTCCCCGCAGCTTAGCCACTGCCACCGCTCCCAGGGGTCTGGCCAGGACCACCAGAGCTGGACCCCCACCCCCAGCAGCTCACAGCCAGTGACGCTGAACACCCCCCTTTGTTCCTCTTTTACAAGGTTGACAAATTCTTTACAAAAGGTTTTCTCCTTCCTGATGCTTCCTTATTACCCAGGCTCAGTTTGGATAGGGAGGGTTGGTTCAAGATTTGTGGTTTGGGTTTTTGGTTTGGGTTTTTTGGTTTTTTTTGTTTTTTTGCAATTCTGTGCTACCCTTTGAAGAGCAATTTCCCTCCTATCGACCGAGGGGGAAGCTAAGATAACTAACACCAGCCAAACCCACGCTCTTCCCATCAACCCCCTATGGCTGGATAGCGGTGGCCGTAGGGCGGGTGTGCACAGGTGTATTTGGGCTCAGCCACTACCCTTTCTGCAGGCTCAGCAGAGCTGCTTCGCACCCTTCGAATTAACAGAGCCGCTCCGTTTGTCTCCAGCTGCATACCAGACCCTTTTCTTCCCTAACAAACGCCTTCTGGTTCTGGATGTGACGGGGTTCCAACCGGCCCGCGCCTTGGGTGGTAGCCGAGGGTGGCTCCGGCTGGCCTCGGGAAGGGCAATTCCCGCGCTGGGTGTAAGGATGAGCGGGGAGACACCTGACTTCTTCTGCAGGCTTTCCTTCCAACAGGTACGTCTGAACAACGCCTGTTTGGAGACGGCACGGATGAACCACAAAAACATTCATTTGCTATTATAGCTTAATTGCATGCTCCCCCTTCCCCGTGCTCCTGAGCCGGTGCCGTCCTCGGGGGCCAATTTTCTTTTCACCCGCCCAATACCACCTTTGGTTTAAAAAGGACAACCCGATAGCCCACAGTCGGAAGGGGAAGGGAATTATTTAAAGACTGTAATCACTGTCACAGGCCCTTCCTAGGCAGGATCAACCTCGCAAACGCACAAGCGCGTCTTTAAATTGACAAAGTCCGAAAAACCAAAATTAAGGAATTCAAAGGCTTTTTCTTAGCTGAGTTTCCATAAAGTCGGTTAAAACCAAGCCTCGAGAGAAGAGGAACACTATGCGGAGTACACCTGGTTAAAAGCGGTTCAGAGGGCATCGCCTATTTTAAGCCATGGACTTATTTTTCCAGGTAATAAGGACTTTTATTTTCCCCCCAGCTTGGTGCTAGCCTGCAGCTTCCCAGAGCATCCTCAC
>NC_133898.1:9875673-9948173 GCF_964199755.1 Larus michahellis | reverse complement strand
AGATGCACCACCCCTGCTGTGACCATTTGGCCACCGCTGCGCCGCGTCTACAGCTTCTGCCCCAAACCCAAGCGCTGAAATCAGCTAGTTCACAAGAAATTGGGCACCTGCCTGCTCCTTCCTCCCCAGCAAACGCTCCCCATGCCACTAGACCAGAGACAGCCCTGTGATGGGTACCCACTCAGCTCCTCAAGCTGAAGAAGGCAGGCAATGGAGACATCTCATCTCCACCTATTTAGCAGTTTAATTTCAGACTGTCTTTTTTTTTTTCTCTTCCCCCCCCCCCCCGCATTTCTTCCTTTCACTGCTTCATTAAAGTTATGTCTCCAGCATAAAGAAGGCATCGCTGCTAGGAGAAGGGCAGGCTTGTAAATGGCCTGGACCTTGAGCTATATAATGCAGCAAGAAGTATTTTAACGGTGGTTTATATTGTGCACAGAACAACACAGAGCACGCCAGGGGCAACACACTGGGATCCTTTAAGTCAGCTCCCTTTTTCCCTTCAGCTCCTTAGAAGTTAATGATTTAGCATTGCAATTTTCCAGTAAGAATTATTCTCCAAAATGAGCAGGATGTCACGGAGAGTCAAAGTATCCTGCGTAAGCCAGGCAGCCAAGCTCGCTGGGGATATTTAACCATTTCCCCCTATTCCACTCTGAAAAGAGGCAGCCGGCCACAACCCCAAATACCTGTAACATGCACTCAAATACTTACATATTTGTGTATGTATGACATGATATGATATCATATGATAAATTTGGGTGTAGATAGAGAGATCAATAGATACCCAAAGGGAACGCGGGGTTCGGTAAATCAGTTGGCAGAACTGATGGCGCCGATCAGAGATACAACAGCAAGAGCGTATTTGTCTGGTTTGGTAACAATCTGTCTTTTCTGCTGAATCACAGTAATATTTATGCCAACTATCCAGCATGACCCTGTTACACACGGTGGCTCCCTTGACAACCCCATACTTTCTGGTAAACATGCGTAAAACTCTTAATTTCATTGTCATTTTCTGTTCTTTTCAACTAACTGAAAATATATCACCTCCCGGGTATAACAAGGGTGCGTTTTTCTTCGCAGATGGGATTTCGTGAGCTATCATCTTTAAATTTCCGCTTTGCATTCAGATTCCCAGTTTAATCCCTGTTTGGGGCAGTTTCACTCCCGAACGGCCAACAGACGACTCGCGGACTTCGGGAGGTACCGGTTGTTTCCCACCCTGCTTTCAAACAGAAATGTAACGCTTTCTTCTTCTTGGGCGATCCAATATACCCTTTCCCATCAATCTCTGAGGCTTTGCCAAGTTTTTCTACTAACTGTAACACGCAGACACGTGAATGTGCTCGGCACGTGCTGAGGCTACAGAGCGAAGCGCCCAGCGTCCAAGCAAAGTGATTCCCACCAAACCTTAACCACACCAAACACCCAGGGTTTCGGCTGGCTCCGGGCTGGAGCGACACCACCTTCCCCTTCCCAGTCTCACCAGCAAATGCTGCACGGAGTTAATTGACAGACGTTTTTGGGCAGGATATTAGCTGCATTTGGCAGCCCCTCCACTTCGAAACCGACTAGTTTGGCCAAAAAAAAAAAAAAAAAAAAAGGATGAGATATGAAGTTTCATCCTAAATATTAAAAATGAAAACGAGGAAGCCTTTTTAGATATGGCATTGGTAGCTCTTTGTAATTAACCTAGCCTCCTCCCCAGAGAAATCTGGGTTTAATTTAATTTTTAGGGGGATGAGGAGCATTATTTATTGGTTTCTTTCTTTCAGGAAGGCTGTGGGCAAGCACACCAGAAGCAGCGAAAGGAGTCAGAATTTTATTTCATTTTATTCCTCATGTTGGTTTTGGAAGTTAAAGCATGGAAAACTACGATAATGGATAGGACATAATTTAAAGACAAAGCCTGGGGATGCAGACCAAACAGGAAGACCCAGAGACACAAAAAAAAAAAAAAAGCAGAAGGATGCAAGTGATGCCAACAACTAGATATTATCTGAGCGACATCATCTATGACAGGCAAAGATGACGGGCAAAGGTGTTGAACCAGATTCAACCACGTCCTGAGATATTCGGGAACGCATTAGCGTGTATGTCGCACGCATATCGTATTCCCCTCTGCTGGGGACTGGATGGCTTGGGTCAAACCACATGACCCCGGGCATGGGTTACGGGGGCTCAGCAGCTCCGAAAATTAAGTCTGGCTTCAGGATGAAACCACAGCAGGTGTAAGAGGCGCAACGTAAAGGCACGGTGTTTCTGCAGCTCTTACCATGGGCTTTGCTTTCCAAGATCGTGAACCTTGTCCCTGGCAGGAGCGCTAGGAACTCCACTTAAGAATGAGATGCTTGTGCTGCACGACTACCTAACCGGGACTGAAAAGGGCATTACAAACAGCCCCCAACCAAAGTTAATTCAGCACTGGGGAACAAACGTAAGAATACTTTCAAACTTCTATTTCAATATTTCCTTACAAATAGGTACCTATATTTGTAGCACGGCAAAGGATAACCACAGAGGATTTTTTTCACCTCTTGCGGGGCAAGATAAGAGCTGAATTGGCCAGATGTTTTGCAGGAAACCTCGATTTATTACTTACGCAAAACCTTGCCCAAGTCAACCACGATGCCTCGGATTTGTCAGAAGGGCCAGAGTGGGGATCTCTTCTGGTTTGCAGGTTTTTCTAGACAGCGGTGCGGCTCATTTCTTAGCTGCTCCCAACCCGAGAGGGGACCCCACCGGTGGCAAGGCAGGCATCATCCCAGCTCCGCTCATCAGACCGCTGTATTTATAGAAGACTCACACCCAGAGGATGAGCCAAATGGGAAAAGCAGGCTCCCTTTTTTTGCAGGTGCTGTAATTGTGCCTGCGAGTGCTGCCATTGACACCTCTAACTTCTAATTAGACTTACAAATCAAGCACTGGGATGCCAACATGGTTCCCCCGCCTAGAATAGCTGTTGCACTCGCAGCATTTTACGCTCAGACCTGTTGGGACGGAACCACGACAAAAAGGCAAGAGGTCTGGAAAAGGGTCCCTGCACCTGCCAGGAGCTTTTAGAGGGTCTCGCCCCTACCCGGGAACTGCTTTCGCTGCTGCAGAAGCAATGTGCCTACGGCAATGCACCGCCCCCAAAGGCCAACGCAGAACTTGGGGTGTCTGATTCCCCATTCCTTAGGGGAATTCACAGCCCGGAGACAACACAAGTCGGCTGACACCGTCCCTGGCTCCGGTATTACCAAAGCTCTGAGCATCCGCAGCTCCCACTTAACCCAGTGACCGCTTGGCCTCTGCAGAACTGGCCTGGCGACGGTAAAATAATAAAAAAAAAAACTTAAAAAAAGGATGCTCAGTTAGAAGAAGGGGAGGGGTTTCAAGCAATTCTTCCTCTGGAAGTGAAAATGCCCAGAAATAGACTCTTAAAGCTAACATGACTTACTCAGTGTAAATATTATGTTTCCAAGGTCCAAGTCCGAAACATTCAACTTTACGCTGTTTTCACTTTTTAAAATATATATATACACAAAACACACATGTTGATAAAATACTCTATATTCTCAAGCATCCCACGTGACGGCCCCATCTCGCTGCGATGCGCAGCCACAGACTGGTTAGCGATGTCATAAATAAAAAAAAAAAAAAAGAAAAACACACAGTGAAATCAAAAGGTCACTTGCATAACTGTCAGGGAAAGTAGCGGTGAAATGATTTACAGACACAGGAAATATAATTCGGCAGCGAGGAATTCCTTTGGCAGTTAATAGAATTAATTCAATGCAGCCCATCGTGGGTTTAGAGAGGGAGCCCTGAGTGAAAAACAACACTTTAGGAAGGGGGATTCAAGGCCAGCCAAGCAACTCGAGCCTGTATTTAACGGCTAACCAAAACCTCTGGCTCCAGGAAGGAGGCGGAGATGCGAGCCCAGAGCTGGGGGGTGCCCACGCCGCCTCCCGAGCACCCCATCAGCAGCACCCGAAAGGCAACGGGTACCACGAACCCCATCGTGCTGCCCCGCCACGATGCATCCGCACGGCACCCCCCGCCAGGGCTGCCTCCGTAGGCAATCCAAAGGCGCACGTACGGCATTAAAAAAAAAAAAAAAAGTAAGCACTTCAAATACTAATAGTTTAATAGTTCTTTCATTTAAAACTGTATCTTTAAGCGCGTAACAATATGTCATTTTATGTACGTCCTATAGTCAAATTACAAGCCCATGTGCGAGCGCGAGCTTAAGTGGCATTTAAAAATAGCCCTCGCTATTACTGCTAGCACATAATAAATTAATGACGGAGCATTTAGCTCTGCCTACAACCCGACAACCTTGTTTCTGAGCGAGCGGGACACAAGCTGGAAATAACACAGAGGAGCGCCCGGGGAGGGCAGGCTGCCTAAATCAGGAGCCTGGCCCCAAAACCCTACCTTGGCCAAAGAAATAACCCCGAGAGGTCAGCCAGCGACCCCATCTGTACGTCCGCCCTTCCCGAGCCATCCTTCCGTGCAGTGACACCCATCATCTTATTTTATTTTTATTTTTTTCCCCTTCCTTTCAGCTTTGAATGGCAATTAGGAAAAGGTTAACCGAGTGCCTTTCTCCCAGGAATCCTCTTCCTCCTTTCAAAATAACAGCGTTAGCAAAAGAAAATCCCAGATTAGGCTAACAGGTAGGAGCATGGTGCAGCCCTGGGAGATGCTGTTGGAAGTGGGGAGATTGGGAGAATCATCCCAGCGGGAGACTAATACTCATCACTCGGAGCTGCAGCTGAGGCCCATTTGAGTGACAGGCAGCCGGGAGCTGAAAGAGCCGCTCATATCCCACAACTGCTGGCATGCAGACTTGAAAGAGATTTATTTCAGGATAATTAGCTGGGAGTATTAAAGGTGGCAGGAAAGATCTGCAATTACTGTTTAGCAAACAGAATGGAGGCAAAGGGAAAAAAAAAAAAAAAAAATGAGGAGCCAAAAATGAAATTAAAAGACCCAAATATTTCTCCACTTGAAAGTTGTTAAATAATTGAAAAAGTTCAAAGCAACTTTATTGTATTCAAAGTAGTGGATTTGAGGGGGAAAGGCGGAGCTCCATCATAGGCAACCGGCTAAGTCTTTTCCAAGACGGAGCTTTGCAAACGCAACGTTTTCCAACTTACGCAGCAAACGAGAGCTGCCTCCACCTTCCTCCCTGTTTCCACGTCCTTTCGGCCGCACCGAAAGGTTTACCCCGATAGGACATATTTGCTGAGCTAAAAAAAATATATATATATATACACACACATACATACATGCACACACACATATATATCCCTCTATATCTGCACGCTCAACTGTCGAAGAGTTTCGCTGCAGAGTTTTAAGGTGGTTTTTTGCTGCTGCTCTTTCCCAGGGATGACAAATTTCCCTCTTTCCAGGCAAGGAGATGTGTTTTGCAGGAGTTAATTTGAGAAGTGGGGGGGGGAGCTGCTGGTACCACCAAATGTCTTAAAGCAGAGGCACGCCGGAGTAAAGCTTCGGAGATTAGAAGGAGACTTGAATATACGGGAATTGTTATCGCAGTTTTCGCTCGCTGTGGAAATAGCAACACAGGTGCTGTCTGCATTTATTATGGTGAGGTGGGGTGTCTACTTCTTAAAAAAAAAAAAAAAAAATGGTATTTTCCTTGTGGAAACCAGGCTGACTTCCAACCAAGGTTTGGAAATGACAGTCTCCAGCCAGACTCAGTATTTCCTTATATCAACGCGGATAAGCTTTATTCAGCTCCATCCGCATACCCTGGCAGTTGCTGGCATCACACGTGAGCGTGTTTGTGCCAAATGTAAATAAAGTTCACCCAACACACACAGCCTCAAAGCATCTGAGATTTTCATCGGGCTTCAAGACTCATTGTCGCTGAGCCTCACGCTGCTCTTTCAAAACAAGGGGCCTTTTCTGCATCTCGCTCAATGATCTACAGTCCTCTAAAACCATCTATTTATTTATGCTCTGTTCTAGGATTTGCCCTCTGCAATAAAAAAAAAAAAAAAAGAAGAACCCACAACACAACACTGCATGAATTGTGTGGAAATAGCAGGGCTGCCTGGCCCACTTTGTGGAGGTTAGATAAAGGCAGGGCAAGCTGAAATGATTTTTAGCTGCCCGGCACCGGACCCGCAGGGGACGAAAAGGAAAAGCCAAATAAAGGAACGAGATGGGGGCTTCGTTGCCAGAGCGGGCCTGCTGCGGTGCTTGCTATACACAAGAGCACATTTTTGCTAAGATGAAGGGCAAAACCAGAGTATCTTGGGTCAAGCTGGTCATTATTTATTTTTTCTTTTTGATTAAAACAACACCGCCGCAGCAAAACAACCCAACGCTTTGCTAAATACACCCGTTTCAACGCGACTTTCACTGGGAAAAATTTCTCGGCTCCGGGATGAAGTTTCTAGCCCAAAGAAATGAGGCAAAAAGTCATCCCAGAATAGCCGAAAGCGAGTCATTGAGGACATTCCCCTGGGTGGTGAGAAACCCAGTTTCCAGCCCCTGTTTTTGCCTGCTTCACACGGCCAAGGGCGGGCAGCTGCCGGCCCCACTGCGACTGTGACCGGCGGGGAGCCGGGATGTCCTGCCTGTGCCCGAGCCTCAGGTAAAACACAGCTCACCTTTATGGCACTTCCATGGAAAGCTCACGGTGACTCACACCGTAAACCATGAGCTTAAGGGAAGTCACTCAAGCTTGGGATGTGCTAACCCGCATCGGCGAAATGAACAAGTCTACGTTAAAGGTCTCCACTCGCTGCTTAGAGAAAGCCTCTGATCTCTGGAAAGCTGCTATAAACAGTGTTCGGATGTGTTTTTTCCCTATTTCCCTGGAAAGCAAAGCCCATATCACCTTTGCTCTCACCCCTCCTCTCCCAGGCTGCGATCCCAGGTCCAGCAGCTGCCCCCCCCACTCCTTGAGAGAACACCCAATCCAACCGGGATCCAACCAAACCCAAACCTCTCACAGCAAAGCCAAGTCATGACCAGCCCTCATCTGTATCCCAGGCTACATTACTCCCAACATCCTCCTCACTGCAAAAAAGAGTCCTATAAAGTGGCTTTCTCTTCTTGGAGGGACCAACCTGGGCTTTCCAGGAGGTGCTGGAAGAAACGCCATCTATCTGCTTTCCCAGGCACGGTGAGAGCATGTCATCCCCTGGCGCACATGCCATGGCACCGCAATCTGAGGACACCAGCCAGTAGTCGAGTGGCCCCAGGTGGGGTCCACGTGTAACGGAGCCATGACCCCACCATCCTCTGGTGGTGCCTCTCTCCCTGGCCTGGAGAAACCATACGATTTCTCTGCCTCTGCTCCCCGGTGTGTAAGTCAAAGGACAATACTCTTTTTTCCATTCTCGGGCAGATTAACAATTTAATATTTGCAAAGCACTTCAAAGATGAGAAATGCTAAAGCATTATTATTACCCACATCAGCAGGATGACGAGGGCTTTATCTCTTCTTTATAAACTTCCCGGGGAACAACCAGGGAACGTAACGAAAGCCACCTCCGAATGCAAAAGGCGGTGAAAGTGTTTGGCTCGCTTTCCAGTCCATTGCATTGAAAACCAGGCAGGATTGGCCCCTTGGCACTCAGGGCTACACCAATATCTCCAAAATAATGGGGAAAATCAAGGATATCTGATGGTGTCTGAAGTGTTCCCCTGTCTTTCACCAGGCAAGCGGCAGGAGGACTTTTCTGGACCACAGCTAGCGGTGACATCCACAGCAGCCCGTGGCATCCAAAGGGATCAGAGGCATTCAACAGGGTGGGGAAATTTTCTGCACGAAAGCTGGCAGGCAGTAGAAGAACCAGGAAAAAAGAAAATAGTAGTGCTCCTTCACGCACTCCTCACCGTGCCCCTTCCTCCTCCTCACCTTCACCCTCCGCGTCGACGCCCCACACCAAAGGGTGGGGGAAGCCCACCTTCCACTTCACAAAGGACCTGTAAATATTCATGTGGTCTTTGTCTCCTAATATCAGCACTCTTATTTTCCCAGTTTGGCCCGCAAGCTGTTCGCACGTCAAAGTACTTAGAAAGCGTTTTCTTTTCACTGTCAAACTTTGAAGTAAACAGAAAATATAAATATTTTATTTATTGTAATGGGGAGAACCACAAGCACAGTTCTTCTGGAATACTTGGTGCAGTATTACACCAAAAAAAAAAATATTACAGTTTTAATTAGGCTTGAGGCTTCCCCCACCACTTCCCCAGCCTGAGGTTAAGTTGTTACCCTCCTTCACTGCCCAGGTTTCCCTTCGGCCTCAGTTTCTCTCATCAAATAAGAAATAATCAGTCTTTGCCCATTTCGTCGTGTCAGAGCTCACATTTATGAGGAGCCTCAGCTAATGGTGTTACTAAAAATGCACACGGGAGAGTATCTCCACAACAGAAACCCACTTTCTTTCACGGGGTGACAACCAGCTATAAACCCAAATCACAACTAGTTTTATCATAGAAACTATTAACAAGAGACAGAAACACCACACACCATATATTGCTGGGCTCCAAGTAAATCTAACAAAGTGGAAACACGTTCCCGTTAAATATTTCCCAGTGCCTTACTCCTCCAGAAACAGATCTCCTCCTCTGCTCAGTCTTCCACAAGTATTTAGCGCCGTCCTCTTCGCGCTGTACCGATGGAACAACTATTTTTCAAAGCCCCAAAGCTCTTCCTCGGGGCTTTTTAGAAAGTTAAACAACTGTGCCTATGCCTGTGCACCGGGCTGGTGCTCGCCCTCAGCCACTGCCTGAGCGAGCCGTTCTTCTGTGTGAGTTGTCACTCCCGTACTAATAAAATGTGATGGTCTAATTGTATTAGCAATTTCCCATCATATTATATTAATATGCATCATACTAGTATCCGTTTTCACTAATGTGACATGAAAGGCAGTAATTTGATTACTTTTCCCTATGATTACGGGGAGGGAGCTTGGCCTTCTGGATGGGCCATGCTCCGGGAAGCCAGAGCATGGAGCTCCTGGTCCTGCCTCCGTCCCCAACGGGCTGCTTCGCCTTGAGGTCACCTCGCCTTTGGGCACCTTGGTGCCACAGCTGCTAAATACGCAGTTTGTAAAGTTTTGGGGAATCTCAGGTGAAAGCAGATGTTAGACATGGGAAGGATGGGCTGGAACAGCCTCCATCCATCCCAGGGTTTTCCTCTATTTTCGTATTTTCCAACACTCCTAACTACCATCTCCATGAAAATTAACGGAAGCTTTCCTATAGTGAAGGTCTTCTTTACGGCGGGTACCTCAGCCCTGAACGTACACCAGTGATGCTCTCCTTGCTTATATGTTATGCCATTTATAATGCTTCTTTCCTCTTTTGTGGACAAGCCTTGACCTTGTAGAGCCCTTCTGCTATCGCATTCCCTCTGCTGTGGTCTTTAAAGAGGCAAATACAGGCGCTTATAACTCAGAAGTAGCTCGTGTAATTGCACGCTTTGAGGATGGTGATGTTATTCTGCAGATTTCACTTCAATCCCAAGCCCAAGGTTTCTTTTCTTGCAGCCTTGAGCAGATACTATAGTACCAACGTGCCGGGGCTACAGCTATAAAATGGAAATTTTATTTTTTTTTTTTTGCTTTTCACGCTTCGCAATTTTTTGTAGCAGAGACTGTCTTATCCTGGCTATTTACTGCCACTAAGGCAATCTTGACAGGTCCACAGCATAAACAAGCAAGCCAGCACCCTCTCCATACCAGCGGCCTTCAGAAAACACACTACAAAACTCACGATGCAGCCACCACTTCTTTTCCCAATTAAAGAGCTGACGGCACTGGAAATATTTCTGCAGGACCGCTCACCAGAGTGGGCAAGGGAGGAGATGGCCCCAGATAAGGCAAGACGCATGCCCGTCCCAAGCAACCTCAAACTGGTGAGTTGATCTGGCAACCCACCCACTCCACAGCAAGGACTTGTGCTAAATCATGCAAGTTTGGATAGTCCCGCCATGCTGATTTGCCTCCCTGCCCAGAAGGATAGTCAAAACTCATCCAGCGGCTCCGTTTACTGTAGAACAATAAACCATGGGAGTGCGCCATAAATCCCAGTAATGTGCTCGGAGGAAGGCAGCCGCTCCGAGGTCAGAGTCGGAGCTTCTTGGGAATTTTCAGACAAAAGATTTTTCATCAGAAATTGCTGATTCACAGAAACTGAAGCTTTTCCATACAACAAACCAATCTCACTGAAGCTTTCATTAGGGAAGATCTCCCTGGCCCCGGACAGAATTAATGACCACATGAAGAGAGGCAGAAGCCTCCTCGAACGACCTGCAGCTTTCACCTGGACCACGCGGGACCAGCATCAGCACCATCCTGTGCATCCCACCAGCCCATGACAAGGCTGTCCCATCGCCTCCCTGGCCGGAGCCGCTGTGCCTCCAGTAAGAAATTAAACATCCATTTATCCTGGGAAAGCGATGCTCCGTACCAGAGGTCTCCATGAGGACGCAGGAGGGTGGGAGCAGAGCGCCTTCCCTCCGGTGGCAGCGCTTGTCCCCACAAGGTACTTCATTGCCGATGCCGAGGGGAACAGCCCCAACAGGAGGACAAAGCCCACCCCGACCCTAAAACTTGCCCCCTCCGCTTCTGGTTTTCGCCACCCCCATCCCTCTGCCCCTCTCCAGCCCTTTTGCTGCCATCCGCTACCTCCCAGGCGCAAAGAATAACTACAGCGAAGACCCCAAAGACACAAGCTGGAGGCACGGCCGTAAATCCTGCTTGGCTCCGAGTCCCCGGGGATGCAGGACACCGCAGGAGGGGATGCGGGGCTCTGGCAGGCCAGATATATGAGCCGGGGGAACGGAGGGAGAACCAACGTATTTATCTCCTCCTGCCATCTTTCAACCGCAAACCAAAACTGCTTCTGGGTTCAGAAGAGTTCGCTCTGAGGCTCTGTAACGCGGGACGGGTAACATGCGCGCCTCGAAGCATCCCTGCGGGGCAGCAGCACAGACGAGCTCCCGTTCCCTGGAGCATCCCTGCCGGGCTCAGCCCCACCACACAGGTACGGAAGGGGTTAAAAGCCTGACCTCCCAAAACAGCAATGGTTATTTTTAACGTATCAGGGGAAGGAATCTGGACCTCCACTATTTTCGGTAGTTCCCCTCTTTAATTCTCAGCAGAAACGTTCCCAAAACCGAAACACCTGGTCTCAAATACCCGCTCCCGATGGACACATGTCCCATGCGCGCCGTGCCCAGACCTACGGATCACGGTTCCCCCCACGGGCTGTCCTTACTTCTTGTTTGTGGTTAAAAAAGCAGAAGCCCCCGAATGGCCCAGGATGTCCCTGCAGCCCTTCTGGCACGCTCGGGCACAGAAAGCGCCGCCCGCCCGGGGAAGCTGCCTCCTCACAGGAGATTTACAGCCCCATTCACACTCCAGCATCCTGAGCAGGTGCCGAAAAAAAAATAGGCTTGGCTGTGGTAAAAGCGATCAGATGAATTCTGCGAGCCTGCTTGAAGGACTGGGAGAATGAGGAGAGCAAGCAACAAGCTTCACCAGGCACTTTCCTGGGAAGCCAAGTGCATTCCCCGGGTGATGCGACGGTACCCAAGTCAGCATCCAGATGGTTTCCAAGTGCTTGCCTGCATCCAGAAACACAAGCAAGCAGAAAGCCGTTGTATCAATACAGAAACGGCCCATTTTGTTTAAAACAAATGCTTTCCCTGATGTTTTCCTTTGAAAAATTCCAAGCCCCGCCAGCGCCGGGTGTGTGAAGGTCGGTCCCCAGGCAGGGGTGGATTTCAGCTCCGAGCGGCCGAAGGAGAAGGGAAAGCGGCGGCAGAGCTGAGCGCCTCTCCCAGCTCCTGCCGGGCTACCGGGGCTGCTGTAATAAATCAAAATCAGTTATGGGAAATGTAAAATTATCATTTGGAAATCACTCTCTCTGAATAATTCAGTCATTGACTTTCACATCAAACAACCATTCCAGCCACCCACACACGCAGTTCAGTCTCCTGCTTAGTCTTAAACTCTCTTTAATTATTGGCATTAACCTATCGCATCGCTATTTCATCCTTATTTCATGCCGGGGGAGGGGTCAGCAGTTTGATAAAGCAGAACGAACTGGAAGACTTTGAGCTGTCCTTCTGCTCCTCCCGCCCAGCCGGGCGAGAGCAAGGACACCCCAGCCACAAGCGCGTCTCCAGCATCACCCAAAACTCATCAAACCACGGAGCAGCGTGCCCATCCCCAACCCCATCACGCTGCAACTGGGGAGCAGCCGGCACCTCCACGTCCCACCCAGCCCTAGATCAAGAGTTCCTCCAAATAACACGTGCTCTGCTCCGTGCCTGCGCGTCAGCCCAGGATGCCCAAGCGTCCCTTTTCTCGGCGGTTTTTCAGGAAAGCTTTCTCACTAAGCAGCAAGGCAGACCAGCCTCACGTAACCACCTTCTCTCAGGGTGATTATCACATCCAGCGAGTGGGACCCCACCACGTACCTGCCTTCATTCGCATCCCCCGCCTGACTGCCCGGACAGGCCAGAAGTTTAAAGAATATATCCAGAGCAAAAGTTTATCCACTTTTCCTTTAAGTTCCTTATTTTCCCTTCGCTTCAACAACGCGTTTAAGTTAGTTTCACGTTTTATTTGTCTACTGAGCTCCTTAAGTTAGGGAAATTAGTATTGTGCATGCGGTTTGATTTAATTAGTAATTGGGGAAATAGGTCTGGCATGTTTCATGGAGGCTTGGGGAAATTGTCAATTAGCATTGTGTTAATTGGTGTCTGCTGTCCTTGCTTTTTAGTTTTTAACCCCTTTTACCTTGTTCCCACTTTCGGTACGTAAAAAAATCTTGCCGCTTATTATTCTTTAAGTAAAGGATTAATTGCTTGAATCCCTGCCTGTGCTGGGTGCCCTTTTCCCCCTCACGCCGTGGGATTTTTTGCGCGTGTCCTCCGGGCACTGGTTTCGGGGACTGCCGAGGAGTTTTCCCCCCGACCCGCCGTCACCCTGCCCGGGGCCGGGCTGGGGTGTCTCCCCACCGCCACCACCAGCCTGCTCCAAAAACAGCTTTGCCTCCTGCTGCTTCCTCGCCTTTTCCTTCTCTTGCCAGCACCGTTAATCACTCACCCCCAACAAGCACCGAAATCCCTTGCAATTTACCAAACAAAAACTTGACTAAAGGAAAGAAGAGCAGAAAAAGCGGGAGTTTGCCACAAAACTGAAAGAGTAAACTTCGACGTGTAAGACATCAGCCAGTGGAAGTGAAGGATATTCACTTTAAAACCTCGTGCCATGCTCTTTAATTTGCCGTAGTATGTCCGGCAACAAACCGGAGGTTTGCATCTCTTCCTGGTGGGGATAACTAATTAATTGTTATTAATAACTGAGGTCCAGATCCTGCAGGCAGAGGTGCGTACACTTAGCTTTAGACACCCGCACACACGGGGTGAGGACACTTGCAATCGCTTCCAGGAGCGATGCTTCCAGAGCCAGAGCGCGTTTGAAGCCAACGCGTATCCCCAGCCCATGCCGGGCATCCCGGCGGAGGGGCATCCCAGAGGACAGCAAGATTCGTGAGGACACGAGGGGCATTTCAGAGCCTTGGCTGGAGCCTCCCCACCCCTGCACGATTCCGGGGTTTCAGCTGGCTGAATCCCCCGTTATCCACCTCCCCAGGCCTGACTTTGTGGAGAGCCACCAGCGACGCCCCGGGAGGGGGGACGCTCCCGAGCGCCAAGCAAGGGCTGTTCATGCGCCAGCTCGGCGGGGAGCCAGGCAGAGCGAGCGGGTCTAGAAACTATTCAGAGTGCAATTATAAAACACGTCTTTCCAAGCGGGGTCACATTTGTATGGAAAGCTGCGGGGGGGGGGGGGGGGGGGGAACTCCCCGCTCTGGTCCCCCATGTTGGGAGGGGAGAGCCATGTGGGAGCGGGTGTAGGACGACTAGGTTAAGTTATAGCTCAACTGCCTCAAAATCCACCTGGCGTTTCCAAAGCTGGGGCAGAAGCAGCACAGTCTTAGGAGTCACGGGTTTTTTTCCAGTGATTCCCAGCCAGCCCTGCCCCTGCCCCCAGCGGGGATTGCGGTTTGCCTTCACAAAGGACCTCTTTGCTTCTTGTCCTAAAATAACCACCATAGGCTTTTGTCATACCAGGATAACCCAGGAGAAGCTGAGGCTGAAGATATGCGGTGTTAAGGGATACGGTGTAAGGGAGAACTTTGTAGAGTGGAGTTGATGGTTGGAATCGATGACCCCAAGGGTCTTTTCCAACCTAAATGATTCCATGATTCTATATTCAGGGAGTACGAGCACAGGGGAAGGTACAGCAAATGCCAACCTCGAGCTAAGCCAGCTGCCGGAGCGAAAAGAGAAGAAAACAGCACCGTGTTTCAGCCCAGGGTGTGCTGCCAAAGCCAACAAGAGGCACAGCACACCACAATGGGCTGTGCTTGGGACAAGCCAGGGTGGCAGTTCATGGACAGGCAACCAAAAGTCCAAGCAGCTCTTAATTGCTTCATCCCCTTAGAAAATGAGAAACAAAGACCCCGCTCTCCTCCTCCTCCTCATAGAGTCCTGGTCCTTGCTCCAACAGGGTAGGTACCTGGGGACCGGGCGGGCATGGAGAAGGTGACCCAATCTTGGAGCAGGCAGTTGGGATCTGGTGGTGCCCACACCAACACGCACAGCAAAAGGTGACTGAATCCTGCCAGACGGGGTCAGCCAATGACCAACAGCAGGACCCACAACCCCAAGCAAATAAAAAATAAAAAAAAAAAATCTGCAGAAATAAGGCATCTCTCGACCACCAGCAAAAGATGCTGTTTTCTCAGGGAGCTCCAATGCCGGCCAGAGGGATCCACGCGAGGAGCGTCACACTGCGGCTTAAGGAGTCAGCTCCGTACCTGAGGGGGTACGTGCAACCAACCCGCGAGAAGGCTACAGGGTTTTAAAATGATACTGGCATAGAATTAGAAAGTAATAATTAAAGTAGTGAATCATCCGAAAGGCACTATACTAATACCGTCTTCACAATAATTATCTCACCAGAATTTCAGAGGCTGAATTATTTTCTATTGGATTTACAATTAATTTCGTAAAAATAACAAATCCTCCCTAAGAGAGACTATAGCACTGTAATGATAGCACTTGAAAGTGCCATACAGCCATTAACCAGTTGATCTTTACAACACTACGGAAAGGTAGGGAAGCATCGTTATCTCTGCTCGGGAAGCATACAGACGAGGGAGCCCAGCCCTGCCTTCAACCAAAGCGGAGCAAACTTGTGCCAGTCATCTCACGGAGCTGTTAATCACCTGGAGCACCCAGGACACACACGTTTTATCCAGTGCCTTGTTCAGGACCGTATCAGGTCCTTGGCGAAGCAGGAATCAAAGCTCATGTGAGAGTTTTGGCCACCAGCCCTCTTCTATCTTCAGGTGCATCTACCGGAGCATCTCCCTCCAGGCACAACCACCGCCAGCCGTCCGTCTCGGACAGTGACCTGGGGAAACGGGTCTTACTTGGAAATAGAATGCACGGAAGAAAGGACACCTCATGGGGAAGGGAGGACAAGCACAGGCAGGAGGATGAGCCCCGGCTTCTTGCAGGGCTTCTCTCAACCACATCTTCAAACAAAAGGGGAGTCTTTCTTCCTACTGCCTCAGAATGATGGCTCCCAAATTAAGGCATCCCCCCCCAAGCCAGCATACGGGACTGTGGCTGTGAGGGAGAATCTCCGGTGACACCCATGACGTCCTGCGCGCTCCCAAAGCGTAACCCCCTCCGTTATTCTCGGGTAGTGGCAGGGGTTTAGAAAGCCGAGCTGTCGGAGAGGATCATGGATGTGCTCAGATATGTATTAATTAGAATTCCTGCACAGTTTTCTTCTGTTAATTATAGCTTAATTTGATTGCTTAATAGCTCTAGTTTTCGTAATGTTTAGCACCTGTTGTAAATTGCACAAGATAAATCGTCTTCTACCATCTACTCTGTTTACTCCTAAAATTTTGCATTTCCCTTTCAGCTCCCGGCTTTGGATTTGAGCCGTTGGCTTTTCTCGTCTTTGGCCTCTTCATCAAAGAAATTTTTTTTTTTTTTTTTTCAGTGGGCTATTTAACCAATGAAGTGGTTTTCAGTTAAGTACTTTCTTAATAGCTACAATTTCAAAAAATAATAATGGATAAAGAGGAATATCCGCATTTTGTAAACTGTGCAAATGCTGACCCATGGTATTACGCAGACTTTCACTCGTGGGTCACCCTTCTTCATCGTTGTTGTTTCCTTCTCCCTTTCCAAGGCGAGGAAGGGGGGGTTTCATCCTTCACTTACAGGATTATTAGACAGAAGTGGAGGCCCTGCATCATTAATTGATTTCTTCCATACATTGTAGTATGATACAATTTTTCAAGGCTGTGCATAATTGTGTTCCCTGTGCCACTGCTCTATGTTCTGTCCTTGTCATATTGTCATTGAAGGCTGATTCCACCCTCTGTAATTGGAGATGTTCTACTTTTGGACAAAGGTGTGGGGGCAGCTCAGGGGAACAGCGCTGACATTTACTTCATCAATTTATTTTTATTGTTCCTACATTTATTGCAGCTATAACAGCCCTTTAATAGTTATATCTCCTCCCTGTAGGGTATTCTGGTATTTGAAATTTTTTTAACTCATTTGTTCTCATAGATAACAGTAAAGTGCATTTCACGCTAACCTTTAGGTTTCAATCTTCTCTCTTTCTTTGGCTCCGAAGCAGTTGCAGCTTTAAACTTTTACGGCATTGTCAGTCTAAAGGCCACCACCACCGAGTCCATCCTAGCACTGGAGTAACCACAAATTAGTGGTCCTGAAAATTTCAGGGAGGCGAGTCCTAAACCCGGAGTGCAGCTATTACCATAATTCAAAACTGGCCGTCCTTTTAATAGAGGGGGAGAAAAATACAGTAAATACTAGCATTACGTCTCCTTTTACAGTCTTCGGTCAAACAAGGGGTGATAATTGCATCTTTACGACTGGCAAGGTAACTGACTCCGCCACCTCCGAGCTCGTGCCCTTCGGTACCCGCAGAGGCAGTAAATGAGCTCGATGCTTAGACAAAACCGCGCCTCCGTCCCCAGGTTCCCCTTTGTCCCCTGCCCAGGCGGGCCTTTTCCCCTCTCACCAGTTTTATCACACTTGCTGCTCAAGCCGCCGCTTAATAGCGCCACAGAAGACGAAACAATTTCTAATAACTAACTCACAGGTGGGTTTCAGCAGATACTTTTGGCTACTCAGGGACACCCATATCCCTAGGCTTTCAAATTTGAGCTCTCCAACAAATGCTCTCAACCACAGGTGGGACCTGACCCTGGGCACCGGTTTCCCAGCTTGGTGCCCCACAGCATCGCCCAGGCTGAGCCAACACCTGCAGCAGCTGAGGACGAGCAGTGCCACCAGGTCCCCTCCAACACGAAAGACCTTCAAACGCCAACAAAACCCCTACTGCTACACGGGGTTTGCCCACGGGCTTTGCTCCAGTGACACAGTGAGCAGCTTTGCAGCAACGGAGGAAAAACCTGCACGAGCCATGAGGTTGGTGGAGGCAAAGGACCTTCCCACACACAACCATGTGCGAGCACCCGCTCCAGGAGGACGTGCATCCGGAAGGAAAGCGCGCTTTTCTGCAAACACTGAAACAAAAATCTACACTGCCACAACAGGAAAAGCTAGTTTGTCCTTTGTTTGTTTTTTGTGGGTTTTTTTGTTTTGTTTTTTTTTTGTTTTGTTTTTTTTTAATGGCAGCTCTTGGCAAAACTATTTCTAACCCCACGTCCCTGGCTCCACTCTCTGTCGTTGCACAGAGATGCTCTTCTTCCTCAAAGACATTGCCAAGAAACAGCTTAATTAAAGCGAATGGAGACATTCGGAGCAAGAACAAATTAGGCCAGGGAGATAAACTAGAAATGAGACAATAAAGGATAAGGAACGAGGACTTAAAACAGTGGAAAAGCCCATGTTTTTTAATGGAGCTGTCTGACTTTCTACCAAATGTACCCAAAGTTACCTTTAAGCAGCGTATTGTGCGCTTTGTGGAGCATCTACCCATAACTGCACCTGCTTGTAAGCCAGCAGATACCTGGATATTTTGGAGTAGCAGTATTAGTAGCGTTTTCTAGAGTATTCATAGTGTGAACGGCCAAAGGACTGTCCCTGGATCTGCCTCTCTGTGAAGGGTCTGATCCTGCTGTCCCCTCCCTAGGGCTGTGGGGCACAGCAGTGTCAGTACACGGGACCCGTAGGAGACAGCCAGCGCCTTTGGGGCTGGGCAATGGGTTGGTTTCAGAAGACTTTGCAGGAATCCCAACAAGTTGCTTGCTCAGAAAATTTGAGCAGACGCGCCTGGTCAAAACCGGCGACGCTGCCCTCCCGGTTACACCCGCTGAAATCAGGAGTCACTCCTCTAAACTCAGTGACGTTATTGCACCAGTACAAAATCAGTAGGAACTAATTAAAAAATAAAGTCATCAGAATTTATTGCCTCCCTGACGTGGATAAACACTCACCCAACGAGGCCCACCAGAGGCAACAGGATTAATTACCTGGGTCAGCGTTCAACCCCGGAATAACCCGAGAATACGACTCAGCTTTCCAGGGCTAATTTTTCAAAGCAGTTTGAGCCTGATCTCCGACTTTTTACAACCTCATCACGCGTGTACCGAGTTGGGTTCGTGCACCCCAGTGTGAGATGTTGCAGCCCAGAGCAGTCACAGCTGGCTGGGGCTGAGGGCACGGTACCGCTCCCTGCCAGTCGTGGCAACGGAACCGACGTGTTTGACAGAATGGAATTTTTTTTTCTTTTAGTAGGATCAAAAACAACTCACGTAGAAGAAATAATTTAAAATACAAATTCAAGTCTTCAGCCCCGTCCCTTGTGCCGTATTTAAATTTTGGGTCAAGCTTTCAGCCACGCGTGAAGGCTGCAACCCTACAGCTTCCCCGCACAAAACACCCTGGAAATGGCAGGGTGCTCCCCTCGATGGGCCCTTACTTGCGTTAGCAGGACAAAGAGCTTCTCACTATGATCAAACATAACCGAGGCTTCTAGGAACAAGCGTCTTTTAAAGCACAGTTTCAGTGTTCTTTGGTGGAAGCCATATCTGCGTATTTGCTTCTCAGGAACCTCTCAGACACCTACTTACAAAACAATAATAAAATTTTAAAAAATTGAATAAAGGGAGCGGGGGAAGAGGGAGGAAGGAGTGTGAGCAGAGACTTGCTCAGGATTTTTAGACTTTCTGTCATCTGAATACTTCCAGGAAGTTATAAAAAAAAAAAAAAATATGCAAGTGAAAAGGGAAGATTTTCCAAAATCTTCTCAGAAACGGGGGGAACCTACATTAAATTGCTGGCATTGCAAAAGTTTGGATTTTTGAGTCAATGCAAGTTTTCAAATACGCAGTTTGAGAATTCGCACGCTTTGATTTTGTTGATGATGCACTTATAGCAATATTTTTTTTTCTTTTTTTTGAAACAACAAACCATTTTCTGAATTTGGGCACATCCTGCTGCACGCTCCAGCAAAGCACGCGTTTGACTCTGTGATTTGCAGGCACCGGGATCTCGCCGCTGCTGGCTGCAGCCGATGATGCGGAACGGGGGTAGGTTTGCAGCGCGGCTCATTTGCTTCGTGCAGACGGCGCGCCGCGTTCCTGCTGCCCCTTCGCCAACACAACGCGCGGGGCAACCCCCTCATTCAAAAATCAAGCCGAAAACCCCCTTGTCCAGCCTTCGGGGAGCAACTCTGACCCCAGGATTGACTCTAATCCATGCGATTAAGGCAGGGAACAAACTCTCCTGCTGCTCCTGAAAGCTCTCCCCAAAAGAAGCGGCGCTCATTGTAAAGCCAACAACAATGCAGGGTGTCTTCAAAGACCGGCGAGCGGTCACACGCGAAGGAAAAGCAATCATCCAAGTGGTTTTGCCCATGCCCTCTGCCCCGGCGGGACCACGTGGCCCGGCTTTTCGGGCAAACCCACGCTGCAAAGTCAACCGCGATGCAACGCCACAGCATCGTGGTTTCTTAATTGATCCTCGATCTCAGACACATCGTGCCCCCGCCACAGCGTCTGCGCTGCCACTTGCAATAACCGGCCATTCACAAATAACAACAACAGGGGCGATTTTAGCCCAAATAGGTAATTATAATAGTTGAGCATCCCCCATATCTGTATCCTGAAATGGGAACATCACCGCAAAAATCCCAGTCGCCTGATCTCTGCTGGTCCATGGTTTTATGCCCAATTGCTGGATGTGGCCACAGATGCACCGAGAAGCAAAGACGTCACCCAAAGTAGGGGCACAGGGGCGTAACTCGTACTGCGGTTTAACTAAGACAAGAGGGAAGTTGAGCCTTGGAGCCGTTCTGTGTTTGCAAGCCAGCTAAGCGGTGCCAGAGCACGGATCATTCCCACCTTTAGCAAAGGAGTCCAGCCAAAAATCAAAAAACGGTACCCAAAAAACAGAGACAGGGGCTTTACCCCATTAATTAAACTTTTTTTTCAGTGCTTCAGGACCATTGCACCCAGAGCATCAACGGCAAGAGCGACAAAATACCCCAAGCTTTGATGCTCGTCAGGTGCTTTGCTTCAACCAGAAGGGGAATATTTCCCGAAAGGGAGATCGGTTTCATACCTATAAAAACCGACAGATTGATTCAAACATCAGGAATAAAAAGCTTTCTCTTCAGACCTCTCTCTGGGGTAGGGTTTTGGGGTTGTTTGGTTTTGGTTGGTTTTTTTGAACTCTTACAGTTCCCATTTCTAGCTGCACCTCACAGCTAGCAGAGCCAGAAAGTTTTGTCTCCCACAAAAAAAAAAAAAAAAAAAAAAGAGATTTGGTTTGGGTTTTGGGGGTTGTTTTTGTTTTAAGTACATTGCAGGCTTTGTTTCTCTTGAAACACACACACACACGCCCCCCGTTTGCTGAGAAAGGTGACAAAACTCAGACAGCTGAAGAAGAAAGCAGAAGCAAAGGCAACAGGTCAGACAGAGTCTGCACTAAGGGAAAACGGCAATTATAAGCATTTTGAATTTGCACTATTAGTCTACATTTAAGGCTACGTTGTAGTTCCCATTAGGATCCTCCCAGGATTTCAATTCTAAAGGATTTAAAATTAAACCACAAAAAAAAAATTCCTGCCATTCTACGTTTGCCCCCCGCTCGCCAGTAGGACGGCTTTCACGCTTCTAAAACGGACACCGATTTTGAGCTTTTCTTAATGTATTTGTAGGAGATGTGAAAAGCAACGCCCACAAAGTGGAAGCAAGACAAGTTTGCACCAGGTCAAATGCCGGTCGGCTTTTCTAAAATGAAATTTTCCAAACTGGTGGATTTTACCGCCGAGGCTTTTCTTGAGTAGACCGAGCGCAACGGTTGATTTAAAACTACAGCTACGGCACCGAGATGCTTTGATGCTTGACCGACCCAAAGCTCAGCACCTCGCAGGGGCAGCGCTCCTGCCCTCCAAACATGAATTTCTATTATCGGCCTTCACCGGGGAGGCACTAGATACTTCTGAGCTCGCACCTGCCCTCCTTAAGTTGTCCCCACCACCACTTCTCCTGAGAAGACGTTTTCCTTGAGGCCAAATTTCTCCATAGCGTAACTTCTACCCAAGCCAGCTGCACCACGGAACGATTTAGCCTTTTGGTTAAAATCAGACAAACGCATTTCTGCAGTTTGGGACATTTCTGCTTCTAAGATTTTTTTCATTTATTTTTTTTTTCTTACTGTTACCTCCTGTTTCCCTATTTTGTGGGTTAGCACTGGTTGGTTTTGACTTTGCAGACTTTGCTCCCCCCGTCTTTTTAACTTAGTTTCCTGTTTATCAGAGATGATGCTTAATTTCACTTTTGCTAACAAAAAAGAATCCAAAAAATATTAATCCCAATTAGTTCGCCTGTAAAAGCGACCATCGCAAATGTTACTGTCCCACCATGGAGCAGTGTTGTGAAGCTTAATTAATGCTTGTGCAGTGCTTTGAAGACGACACACCCGACAATTACTTAGGGTTTGGGGTTGTTTTTTTTTAAAAATTCTATTTTTAAGTCTTGTTGTAACATTTTTGTTCAGAACGCTTTCACAACAGCTGTCAACCCAGGCCAGCAGAGAAGATGCTGTGGATTAGCGCATGGTCCCTGTTTCTGCAGGTTGGTTCCTCATCCCCTCCAACGCGCTCCTGCCGCATCCGCTTTTCTCGGAGAACTGAACCTCTGGAGCAAAACTTGCAGAGGTGACTCCAAGCACGGACCATACCCCTCACACACGCCAGGGATAACCAAGCACGTCAGCCAAGTGGGATTTGGGAGTTATCCTCAGTGGCAACAGCTCTGCTGAGCTCCCCATGCAGCCACCGCAGCACGGATTTGGAGCACGTACTGTTTAGGAACATCTTAGACTTGTCTTTCCTTTTTCCTACACGTCCCTTTGCGCTTTTTTTAATTTATAATTTATTAAAGATGTCATTTGACAGGGCGGTTGCTATGCCTAGCTGGAACCTCTGCTAAAGTGCTTCCCAGTAGGCACTGTATAACTCCCCTTTGATTACCATGCGATTAGTTTGTTCAGCTGATGGCCTTTCTTCTCCAAGATCCTCATTGTGTCTCCTGCCTCCTATGCAGTTCTTAAGAATTTAAATGAGCCATTTTATGTCTTTCTACAAGCGAAGACCGACAAACGCAGCCCCACCCTTCTGCTTTCACTTTTAGTGTGCCTAATAAAAGTAGTGTGAGGGTTGGGTGTTGGTTTTGTTGTTTTTTTCTTTTCTGGGGGTTGTGGCTAATGGAGAATTTTATGTTGTTTCTGACATTGTTTGTGGTGCCTCCCACCAGACTACGTGCTCCTGAGGATTGAAAGACGGTGGCATAAATGTCAGGGAAATGCCTCTGCTGTGTCAGGTCTAATTAGACATTTGTACTTGTGGGACAAACACCTTCCTCATAAAATTCAAAGCTCAGCCTCACTTAGCACGTGCTCAGAGAGACTTGCAAGGAGAAGGCATCATAAACAGCACACAGGCCTATCCAAATCGGATGCAATTTCTTCCAGCATTTTAGTTCAACCCCCACCACACAAACCTCTATCCCCACTCCTGCCCCAAGAGACTTCCAACACGTGAAGTAAAGATGCCTGGCCTTCCCTGTGCTTTACCCAGTTGATTTCCGGAAATGCAGAAGATCCTCAGCTTGAAGCTCAAGACACAGAATTAAAAACCAATGAGCACAGCTAGGTCATTACCATCTGCACCCGGAGGCCCCGGTTTTGGGGCACAGCCCAGGGTGGTTCCTGTGCTGTACAGACCCACCAGCTGCTTGTCTAACCACCATCCCTATGGAGGAGGGTCCTGAAACAGGGACCTTGGGGCTCACCATTGCGTGCACCTCCGCCGCCTTTTCTTCTCCGCTCATGCTTTCCCCTCAACACAGAGCCTTCCCTTCGCGTTTCAGGTTAAGGTGGACACAGGCAGCCCAAGAATCACCTCATGGTTACCTCTCAAGTCTCTAGCGCCATTATAGATTTGTCAAGCTCATCCTAGATCCTCTTACAACACTGTGCAACTCTGATGCGTCTGATGCCAACAAGAATTTAAACAGCCTGCAGGTGGATCAACTGCCCAAGACCTCACTTGGATCTGAAGCCAGCAGGTAAGAGGTGAGACATCTTGCCCAAGCACCACAGCCATCTCTCTGCTAGGGCAGGTTTATGGCAAACCATGGAGTCCATCCTACGGACAAGTAGGTCCTTGCAAGAGAGCTCCCACACACCGCCCAGGGAGTCTCAGCAGGGTGCACGACTGCTCTCCAGCGTGGGCTTTGATGAGGATTCTCCTGCTATGATCTAACTGCTCTGGCCACCGCTGGGCAAACTTCTAATATTCTTCAGGACAAAAGGAGGGAGAAGCATGCATACGCACGTTCACATGTGGTTGTGCGCGCGCACGCGTACATAGCGGGAATAGCGTTGTGAGCTGAAAAAATGAACTCTAAAAAAAAAAAAAAATAATAATAGGCTCATCTGGTCTAAGTTTCAACTTCCTCTTCTTTGTCCACCCAAATCTGAGAGAGCAGCTCCCTCTGTGGGTTTTCCTTCTCGGCTGTTTGTTTGCTGGCCGAAGGTGTATCTAGGGAAGTGGAGGGGGCACCTGGCTGGCGCCAAGGATCACTCATCACTGCTCCCTGGCAAGGCAGGGAGGAAGCTGAAGAGCACCACCACCCAAAGTCAAGGAGGTCTGTGTTCCCCTGCCCTTCAGTTGAGGATAAAATCCAAGAAACCTCTGTACTTTCTGGATCCTTGTTTGTGCAGGTAGTTCGTTCAGCTGCACCCAAACGCCCACGTGAGCGTGGGAGTCAACCACCCGTGTGAATAAACCTCCATGGTGTTAACAAGCAAGAGTGAGGCACTGCAGAGTCAGACCATTGCTGAACAAACAGAAATAAGCGGTAAAATGAACTGTGATGCAGCTGCAGAGTCACCGCGCTTTCTGCTGCACCTACGTTCGTACGTCAACAGGACTCTTGCCTGGAAGAAATTAGGATTTAGTGAAAGAACTTATCACTCAGGTGATTACGTGGAGAAAATTAGCAGCAGTGCAGTGCGTCTCTACCGTGCCATGAAAAGCAGATGAATAAAAGTCAAACATATACATTCAGTAAGCCTTACTACCACAGAAACCCTGCCTCAGCAAAAGTCACATTCTGACCTTTAGGTCAGACTAAAATGGTGAAAGCCCGTGGTCCGTTCCTTGGAAGAATGACTCCTGAGGACACAGGAGATGGAAGCAAGCATGACTCTGCCTCCTTGGCACCAACAACAGGTCTACGCTCCAGGTGCCATCTTAGAAAGTGGAAACCAGGAGCCCCAGCCACACGGTTGGTAGAGACGGTGTGCGTATGAAAGATCCCGTGTTGCATTTCATAAGAGACACGGTCTTCATCCTGGCTGGATTCTTGGCTATCACCCACATGTGATGTCCTCTGCTGTTCGACTGCATGCACCACTCTCTGCTTCCCGGCCAAGAGAATGACTCTTGTGCTCTCCACCTGAAATCCCAAATCCGTTTCCTTCGCCCTACTGCTGCAGGGGAGCTTGCACCCAACCGTGGGCTTTGCACCCACCCTCTACCGCTCCAGCAGACCCACGGCCCCAGACCTGGCAGGGCAGCGTGTTGCACGCCGTCGGGCAGGCACTGCTTTGCGGCTGCGCTTCTGCAACGGGCAGAGACATTACTGTGCCCAGGTTGTGCAAGATGCTTCGGGATCCCTAGATGAGAGCGCTGGGGATTAAAACACAAAGCCGCTCATGCGCTGCCCAGAACACTCGGAGGTCTGCCATAAGGAAAAGCAGAGAAGTCCTCTGCAGGGCGAAAACCTTCAGTGCTTTACGACTTCAGAAAGAAAAGAAAGAAAAAAAAAAAAAAGGATGTATATCCAAGGGCCAGGATCACTTCTGTGCTTTGAAATTTTTAACCAAACTCCAAGGTTCCCCTTCCTGCTCTGAGTGCGCGGAATTACCAGGCTCCAGCCACCCCAATTCCGCAACGGTCCAAGCGTTTCCAGCTTCCCCTCTCCTCCTCCCTGCTGTTGGCTGATCCTGCAGATGCTCGCACGTTGTTCTAAACCCCATGCCACGAAGTACGTGTGTGTCAAGGGAGGGGCTGGCATGATATTCCCGGCCTGGCGCAGGAGGATGTACATCCACAGCTCCCCGATGACTGAGCGGAGAACGTGCCCTGGGGGAGCTTGCAATGGACACGAGCAATAGCGAGGCAAAGAGGCGCCGTTGCGGGAGAGCGCCTCACACAAGAGGAGAGCTGTCAAAAATGGACGTGAGTATTAAAATGGCAATCTTATTAGCCCATCCACCCCAAATGGAGAGGGCTTCTTGCATCCCTCATTTTGAGCCTGTACCACCAGTTCCAGATGAGCTCCCACTTTTTTTTTTTTTAATTTTTTTTTTTTTTTTCTCTTAAAAACAGAACTAAAAGCGTTTTCAAAACTACCTTTAATGAACCGAAAACGTTCATTTGAAAGTCTGCTCTGTGGAAAGAGTGAGGCTGGCAGGGGGAAGGAAGTGACACAGGGTTTGCTGACCGGCGGGAGGCTGGTTTCAATCCCCCCACGGAGAAACGGAGTCGAGGAGCTGGCCAGAAACCCACAGCCGGGCAGGGAACTTAAGTTGCAAGAAGTGACCCGTTTTTTCCCCAAAACTCTTATTTACAGGCTGAGATACCAGCCGCACATGGCGCTCCCGCCAGCCTGAGCGCTTTCAGCAGCCCAAGGAAGATGCTCGGTGGTTTCTGTCTGCATCACCGCGGCCATCAGGTGGCCCTTCACGCGGAGGTGGGCAGCAGCCAGGTCGTGCCCATCGGGATCAAGGATGAGAGCGAGAAACGCATGCTGCTGAGTCAAAAAAACACCATTGCAGGAACCCGTCCCCATGCCCAAACTTCAACTCTCTTCCGCAGTCCCAACCCAGCACACAGGAGGTTTCCATCCCCCGGCCCACCAAAGAAAGGAGGGGGAAAGCAAAAACAAAAAAAAAAAAAAGAAAGGAGAAAAAAAAAAGGGGGGGAAGGCCATTTTTCTAACTGAAGGCAAAGCCATGCCAAGTCCTACAAGTACCGCCTGGCCGGGTGCCAGGAAATGTGTAAATTTTCGTGAGCTTGGGCTATTTTGCCAGAAGTCTGCAATGTGTCTGGACACGACCGGTTCCCCTTTGTCAGCCCCAGCCTGACCAACCAGGAAGTTTAAACCAGAGAGGGGAAAAAAAAAAAAAAAGAAAAAAAAAGAAAAAAGAGAGAGACAGACAGACAGACACTTCCCCCCCTTCTGTAACACAATGACTCTCCTGTAAAACCTTTCGTTTCTGTACCGACAGCCGCAAGGGTCCCACACTTCAGGGTGAGAGGGGAGGGGTACGAGAGCCCTTTAATTCTTCAAAAAACAATTTTATTTTTTTTTTTCGTTCTCGTGTTTGCTGATAACCTCACAACCGCCCTCACAGCTTCGCAGCGGTTATTAGCTTGGCTTGTTGCTATAAATACCAGCGTTAACTCCTTGTATTCCCCAAGGACCAAGTTGGGAAGAAAAGGGGCTTTTATGCAACTTTTTCTTCTTTTTTTTTTAAAAAAAAAAAAAAAAAAAAGAAAAGAAACAGACTGAGTTTCATGCATTTAATTGATTTACCCAGAGTTTTAAGTAGAGGTGCTGGAGGTATCAAACCTGTGCCCAGCCCGCACGCCTTTCCCTCTGGGCTTTGGGCTAGGAGGGGTAACGCCTTTTAATACATTTAGGAAACACAGATTTCGCTGGGCTGAAAGGCAGGAGACGGCTTGCAAAGAGCACAGATCTGCTGCCACAGCGAGGAAGAGGAGGATGGGGGAAGGCCGATGAGCGGACGTGGGGGGCTCATGCCCTCCGCCCTGCCCCGCCATCCCCCACCCTCCCCCCCCCCGCCTCACCAGCATCTTTCAGCACGAGTAACGTTTCACATCTGGAGGACACACCTGCAGAGGCGGTCAAGTGTGGACAGGGGGAAGTTTAAGAGTGAAAATGCTGCTGTTTCTCAGCCCGCAGGCTTTAGGCCGTCGCCCTGGTGAGACAGCCAACGGCCAAGGTCCACGGCGCCCGAGCAGAAAGCACGAGATGCTCTGGTCAGTGCACAAATCGCATCCCCAGACGGGTGGGTAACGGGTGAAAACCGGAGGGTTTCGATCCTCCGCACCCATGACTAACGCTACGAGGGCGAAGAAAGCTTCGTGGCCCGGGGAGGGCGCAGCTCACCCTGGCTCTGAGCCAGCGCGGCACCGGACCCAAACTCTTCAACATCCTCCCAGAAGAAAAGAAAATCCTCTTTTTTAAGAGTGCTCAAAGTCATCCTACGTGTTTAGTTCCAACAATTTTGAGGCTTAAAAAAAAAAAAAATAATAATAATCTGTAATTATTTAGATAGCAATGTAGCTTCCCCACCAATCAACAGATGACTTGATCTAGATGAGAAGGGAAAGAAAAGCAGACTCAGGAAAGACACTCACTGTGTGGCTCATGTTTAACCAAGTAAGTTGATATCCAAGAACTTTTTTGTGTGCGTGTGCACGCACACAGAGGAGGCTTTCTGATACGCCAGTGAGCCAAGAAGCACGTTCAAGAGAGGCCAAGGGATGCAGAAAGAGATGTCTAGGTGAACATACAAAAGCAGAATAATGGTACTGGTAAAGACTATTTTGAAATCTTTTTAAAAGGTGGCCCCTCTTGAGCAAGGCAATGTATTCGGGGGACCTCAGCGGTACTGTCAGCATCACGAGATAAATCCAGATATTCACAGGGACGAGACGCCCTGGAGCAAGTTCTCAAGTGAAAAGAGTACGAATTGCTTATTTTTGAGTATCAAGTATGCTTGTCATCTCTTTCCACCAGCCCTCCTTTAACGAATATATTCAGTTTAATCAGAGAAATTAGACCCCCGTACCCATCAAAACCATCCTTCCCTTACAGGCTTGTGCCACCTCGGTTCAGCCGCCAAACCGCGGAAACCCTTCTCTGCGTCGGAGGCTCGTGCAGCTCCTGCAGGTCCCCACCGCCAGGGAACCGTGTTTATTCCACTTACGCAAATATTGCTTTATTTACTAAAGCTGCAAAGAAGGGAGATTACCCCCAAATCATCCTGGCTAAGAGCATGCGAGGCGACAGATGCAGAAAACGTGGGAACAGCAGCTTTCCAGCCACAGTGGCTCTAACGAGGCCGTCTCATGGCACCAACCCAGCCATTTCCCCTCCATCCAGGACACTGCCAGGCCTTAACGAGGAGGGGACAGAAGCTGCTCTCCAGCGGCTGGATAAAGCCTCAGGTAGACACGAAGGCTTAGTTTTAAACAAGAATTAAAGCGTTTGTGCATATGCTTCCATGGGAGAGACTTGCGATTTTGGCGGATGCGCCTGGACGTATGGCTTGTACACCATGCTGCCGGTTTTAGACAGCATAGAAGAGGCCGGACAACCACGAAGCACCAAAGCACCTTTTGGCCAACACATCTTGTCTCACACGGCTGCAGGAAACACCTTGGTCTGTACGGCTGCCCCAGTGAGCAGCCAGGCAATATCTTTGCCTTTCCAGAGCACCAAGGCTTTGTTTTCCCTAGCGGTTCTTGGTTTTCATCGACAGAGAAACAGAAAAACCCACCCGCCACGAGCTAAGCCATTGCAACTGCAGGCGGCTCCTACCGGGTCTTATGGGATCTGTCATTTATTTGCCTCAACCTCCACATTTTCCCCTTACACAACTGAATTTTCTAACCAGTGCCGGACTGCCTCGCCTCTGCATCTCATCACATCCCACCACGAGCGACTTCTGTTATGCACGCAGGGGCTCAGGTAAAGAGAATTCAGGGGTACCACAGGAGCCCCTCACAAACGAGAAAGAAAGGATGGATGGTGTTAAAAGCCAAAAGTTTCCAGACTTTGCTGTCAGATTTTCTTTTAACCCAAAAATTCAATTATTTTCATGTAAAGCTTTAACTAAAACGTTTCTTCCCTCAATTTTGCAAACGTTTTCCATACAGAAGGGGGAAAAAAATAATTATCCCAACTCTAGCAACATGTTGTTGTCCCCCAGCCGGCCTTGCTGGTTGCTTCCTTAGGCTGGTCTGAATCAAAGCTACCATTCATCCATGACCCACTCCCGCACGAGACCTGGGCACACTGATCCACCATATACTCGTCGGAAAGGACATAAAAATAAAGCAGATGCTATTAGCATTCAGAGCACACATCCACTTGCTAACCCCCCTTTCATAGCCTTGTGTATGCCTTGAATCAGAGGGCTAACAAGACAGAATGCTATGAATAAACTCGGTATGAATAAAGTATGAATTCTCTGTATGAATAAGGTCTTGGAGTAAGTGTTCAAAAACCCAGTGCCACCCCGAAGCCTCCCAATACAGAGAGGAATAAAGGCAGAACAAGAGTGGCCCAGCAGTGCATCAGCCACAGCTTGCGGTCCCTCCTGCCAAGGGCAGCCCACGAGCAGAGATCGTCCTGCCCAGCAAACACACGGGGCACGGCGGTGGGTAACTGGCCTCCAGCTCACCTACTAAAACCTTCACGATAAGCCTGACCTAGATGAAATATTCAAATTCTGTACATCTCGATAATTCTTCATGTGACATACTAAAGCCCTTTGTGGTTCTCCACAATCCGTTACGCCCTCTATCGCTGTTCGTAAACTCCCTCCACTTCAGTATTACAACAAAACAGCCTTCCCCACCACCTGTGTTAATTACAATTACTGAAAATAAATATGATATGTCCCCCGCTTTTAGCTCTGTTGATACTCTCCTTGACTCTGACCTTCTCCCAAGGCCAGAAACCTTGGAGCCATCCTTGACACTCGAGCTTTCTTTCCCTCTCCTTCCTCCTGTGTCCATAAATCCACCTGCCACCACCTCCACATCACTGACAAAGCCCCTCCTCACCTTGACCCTGCCACTGCTGAAACCTCTATCAGGCCCATAATTACTTCCCACCTCATCTACAGTAAATTCTGTCCCCCTCTTTCATTTTTATGGTCTTTACTCTATACAAACTCTTTAGAGTTTAAGTAATCCAGATCCTGCTCCTCTCCCCTTCCCAGGACGCGCGCTCGCAGCCCCGTGGCTGCCTTGCCAGAGCTGCATGAGGGTGAGATCGCGTGTCCCCACGGTAAGGATTGAGCTGCCCCATTTCCCCCATAGGGTAAGAGCTCCTGCAGGGACAGGTACCGCGGGGGGAACGACATGCTCCATCCCCTCACACTTGCCTGCCCCGCGGTAGTTTCTCCATGCGCTCACAGCCCTGGACCGCTTGCCGTGGCGCCAGCTGAAGAGGGTGTTAACCAAACGCTCAGGGAAATAAGAGTGAAAGCAAGATTTGAGTAAAAACTAAAAAATAAAGGAAAACCCCAAAAGCTTGATGTCAAAGTCTGGATTGAGCCAGGATGCCAATCGGCAACCTGCCCTCCGTGGCAAACAGTGACTCCATAGGTACGAGGCGACAAGGCAAACCATGACCAAAGAGCATCCAGCGAGGATTAAAACAATGAGGAGAGCAAGAGGATAAAACTTCAGTGAGCACACCTGGCTCCTGGGTACTGCTCTAATAACGAAGGCCCTCTCTCAAGATACACACAGAAACTAAGAACAAAATGAATTTGATGACCGAGAGTCACCAGGAGAAATGCAAAAGGAGCCCAACCATCGATTTCCCAGGTCAGCTCCAGGAGGAGACAGGAGGAGACGAGGGCAGAAGGCAGGAGAGCACCAGTGACATCCCAGGGGGCTCCTGGGGCTCCCCACGGAGGGACCTGTCCTTTGCTCCCCACCTTTTGCAGAGTATAAGAGTGATTAATTGCTTACGCAGGAATCGATCCAGCTTTACCAACAGCGTGGGATTTCCATTTCTTTGGGAGGGGCCACCTGGAGAAGCTGAAATTTAGCGGACCTGAGGTAATTGCGTTTCTCTGTCTTTTCCTGGCATTTTTAGGTACTGATTAATGCAGAGCCTGGGCAGCCCCGGGAAATCAATAACCTTAGCCCTTAGGAAGCGTTTGCATTTATGTAGAGGATGCTGCATGTGTGATGGGTGGGGTGTTTTGGTTTTGTTTTTTTTTCCTCTTTAAGTGAGCTGAGAAGTTGGAGGGGTCTCCCAGTGCCACCCCCTCGGGCAAGACGTCCCAATGGCCTTGGGGGATGGATGGCTGCAGCTGCCGGGGGGAGAGGAACCCCCTTTCCCATGGCCATCCCTTCCGGCATTACAGGAGGAGAAAATAATTTAAAAATAATTTTCAAAAATTAAAAATAAATTTAAAAAAAAAAAAAATGAAGATAGACGCGCATGGTGGTTTTTTCAGGGGGGAGGAGGGGCTCGCCGGCAGTGCCACAAGCGCCGGTGGCACAAAGCGACGCAGCCTGTCCCCGCCGCAGCATCTTTCACTCGGGCGCAGACAAATTGATTTGCAAAGGTTGGGGCTGGCAGCTCAGCCTGCTTTGCATAGCCAGCGCTCCCCGGCCGCACAATAAAAAGTAGCCTGGCAAACAGAGGCACGCAGCGGGAACTGGCCGGTTCAAAGTCCAAACCCCACACCCCCTCACCCCAGTCTGGTTTGAAAGGTCACTCTGTGTCTGGGAAAATAGTCTCAGGATACGATCCTTTATTAAAGGTCACTATTTTTCAACGGCACTTAACACACACTTGCACACAAATTGAGGCTGGGGAAAAAAAAAAAAAAAAAAGAAGAAGAAGAAGAAGAAAAAAAAAAAACCTGGGGGCTGCCTCGCATTGTACATTGTGCTCGCAAGATTTATGTCTTGTGGTCACCAGCAGTAAACACACACTGCTTCAGTATTAAAGTTCACATTAATCCACCGATTCCAACCCCCCCCCTCTAAATCAGCCTCCCTCTTTGCAAGGCAAACAGTGGCAAGGCAGGACTTTAACTAATCGCTTTTGTCTTTCCTCCCCGCTGTAGGGTTTTTACCTTCCCGTGTTTTCTCTCCGGTTTTGTTTGGGTGCTGGCTCTGGGTTTATGCGAGTTTTTGGTCTGCTGAGGCGGGCTTTTTGTTTTAACCCGAGGACCTCAACAACTCCTCTCTCTGCCGTATACCAAACGCGCTGGTTATGCTATAGTACAGATATGGAAAGACATTATTTAACAGGTTGTTGGGGTTTTTTTTTTCCTTCCCGAGTCCTACAATCACGCATTACGATGAGAAATACAGTGATTACAACCAGAAAGTAGAAAGCTTTTCCCCCCCCCAGACATGTCTGTTTTATCTTTCCTTATGCAAATACATTTTTAAAAAAATAAAATAGTAATTCCTAATTTAGCACACCCCCCGCCAGTGATACATATCTTACTGCTCATTCACAAAGAAAACTTTAAAAAAAGACCCTCTGCATTGAATTAATAGGGGAGCCGCTTTTAATGAAGACACTAAGAGTTGCTACATCAATTTCTACAAGAAATGAAAAAAAAAAAAAAAAAACAAACCAAACCAACCAGCCAGTGAATTCCAACTAGGAAGCACCGCATACAACATTTTGGATTTCCATTTTGCTACATAACAACACAGTTTTACAAAGCTTTGCCAACAGTATATTTCCAAGCTATCAAAAACACATTAATTTTTCTGCTTAAAACAGCTGGGAAGATAAAACACATGCAACTGTGAAAACATCCCAGGCACACTGTAATACCCCAAAACAGAAATGAAGGGGTTTTTTCCAAATACGGACTAGTAAAAAGTAAAATGCGCATGGCGAGCGCTGATATTTTGCCGTTAAATACTTTAAATCCCTTTGTCCGTTGGGTTTGCACCGTGCCGGGGTCGGAGTTGTTAAGGGTGAGCTGCTTTGTGATGCCTTCGGCACCGCTCCCCGGCTATTAATTGGGCTCTCGTTAACCCGGCCGGGCCCTAAACAGGGCGCTGGCGAGGGCGGCCGGGAAAAGCACCCAGCGGGGAGGTAAAGGGGAAACGAGAGCGGGGAGGTAGAAGTGAAACTCCTTGAAACAGATGAGCCCCGGGGCTGGTTTGGTTTGTTGTTTTTTGGGATTTTTTTTGTTTTTTTTTTTTTTTTTTTTTAAAAAAAAAAGTTATTTTCAAAGGTCATTAAGCAGGCTGGGTTCGGGCATCTTTATAAAGCCCCCAGGCAGAGGGTGAGATTTTATAGGGCTTTTTTTTTTTTTTTTTAAATATATATAAATAAAAATACACAGAGCGCGGTTCAAACTCTGAGGGTCCCAGCCCTCACCTCTGGAGCAGCCCCGCTTCCCACAATCTCCGCGACACCAAGGCTGCTCGGGACAGGAAATACGTGGAATTACGGACCGGTCTGCCCCGGCTTCCCCCTGCGTCCTCCTCCCCGGGACAGGGCAGGCGGGCTCAGGATCAGCCCCCCCTTGTCCCTGCCTCTGCCGAGTATGTCGGTGGGGTGTTATTTAACCCAAATTCTCCGGGCGTATACATACGCCTTTGAAGTGAGTTTATTTTGAATGCAGAAGTGAAATCAAGGAAAAAAAAAACCATGAGGTGTCCGAGCACGCAGGCGAAACACGGTATCTGTCCAGCAGCATCCCCAAATTTGCTTTTCTAGCCTCAAAACGGACACCAAAAAAAAAAAAAAATATTAAAGGGGAGAGAAAGAGCAACGAGGGCCTTTCTGCAGCGAGGCTGCAAGCAGGAGATGGAGTCAGGCTCGTGCTGACCCACCACCGGCTCAGCCCCAAAGGGGAGATGGGGGATCCGAGGGCCAGGGCTCAGGCAGCAAAAAAGCCGAACGCTGCCCATTGCAGCATCCAGCCCAGGTGCAGTTTTTACTCTCTCCCAGGACACAACCGTCCCCCCCAAGGGCATTAAGAGGGGACCTGGAGTCACACGACAAGGTTCAGGAAGAGGCTGGGGAATCATACAACTGGGATATTTGCTCTTCTTCCCCCCATCACGTACCCCACCGTGATTTTTGTGTGCCCTTCAGCCGTGGTGACACCCACTACCTGGCTCAGCATCATCTGGGAGGCACCATCTGTGCCCCCTTCCCAACCCCGCATGAACTCGCCGGCTCTCCGGCCGGCGATGCTGCGAGTCCCACCGGCTACCAAAAAGCTCCAAGGTCCCAGAAACCCACCAGCAGCAGGACGAAAGGTGATGGAGAACCACACACAGTGTTTCCCTGCACCCCCAGTCTCAAAACAGCACATACTCTCGCAAAGCCCCAGCACCAGGAGTCCTGGGATTTACATTAAAAATGGGGGTTGGAATTTATTTATTTTTTTTTAAATTTATGTAAACATGGTTTGCCACAAGAACTAGGTTATTTCTCCATCTCCTGAAAAATCTGCTTCTAATCCCCAGGACATTTCCAGGCACAGAAAGAGCCAATAAGATGCGTTTTCTCTTGCTAAGGAGACTTTCCAGCATCTTTTCACGCCCAGCTTCGCCGACCGAGGGCAAGCTGGTGGCCTCAAACAAGGACCACGCACAAAAACATGCACTCGATGGAAATTTCCACTGAGGGGACGTCCGGATAACCACAACCACGACTGCCCCTGTGCAGCAAGTGGCCTTTCTGGCCAGCTCAAATCGGCACGGGCTTACGCAGAAAGAGGAAGGACCTGGGAGTTGCCGGCCCCTTCCCAGCGCACACATCTCCTCGCCCGCCCGGCAGCGGTCATCGGTGCCAGCACCCGAGGGTTGGCATAACGGTAATCACACCCAATTTGACAGCCTTGGGACGCCTCGTGGAAAGGAGCCGTCTTAGAAATGCCCGCGTTTCCTCTAGCAAACAGCGCCGGTCGGGGTGCCCGAGCATCCTGCGCTGGGACGGGATGAGTTAACCCGCCTCGTGCGGAGCCACAGATCCCCAACCTTCCCCGGCGATCGATGGATCCCCAGATCATGCCGATATAACCTTGTCATGTCTCAACAAGGGTACAGCGGCTAAAAAGGCTCGGGGAGGAGCAGCGTCGCTCACCTCCCGCCTCTGGTGAGCAGGGTATGGCTGGTGACCACCAACGCTCCCTCGGTCCCCCACCACTTTTAGCATCCTCTGGCTGAAGCAGCTCCACGCCGATCACCAGCGAAGCTCACCAGCAGCCTCGAGACCCCGGCGCGGATAATGGCCATCCAGGCGGTGACAAGCAGCAACAGCAGCGCCGTGATACCAAGGAGACGGAGTGTGGCAGGGCAGGAGGGTGCCAGCAGCCAGCGCCGATAGGTGCACGCGTGTCCCCCTGCCTCCGCGGTCCATCCCCCCCTCCCCGGCCCAGCTCCTTCCAGCATCCTCTCCGCAGGGATGCCATCAGCGCTGGGTTTGTTATGAAGTGCCTGCTGCACCAAATTGAGCCCAACAGCAAGTGCTGTTATAAAAGAAAATTACATTAATTTGTGTAGAAGAGTAATAAAAAAAAAAAAGAGAAAAAGGCAGCGGGGCTATTTTTCTTGCTTTCAGAGGAACGTGGGTTTGACGGCTTATGATTATACGGGGAGCGCTGGCCAGCCGGGGGCTCCGCTCCTTTCTCGCGGCACTCGGGGTACCACGCATGGTGTTTAATGGTGCTGCATGGCGTGGGTGACGCACCGGGGATCGCCCAGCTGCACCGGACGGCCACTGCGGTTTGGGGAGCAATTGGCATTTACGCACGGGCTAAAAGAATCGTAATAAATGGGAATGACTTAAATAGCTTATTCAAATAGATGGTTTCTCTGGGGCTTGGCAATTGCTGCTCTCCCTGTTTCTGCCATCCACCCGGGGACCAGCCCCGTGTGGGCGCATCCGAGCCGCGACTCAACCCACGCGTGCGAGAGACCTCGGCGACCCAGCCCCTGGAAGGGTTAAGACAGGTTGGCAAGTTTTGTCCACGTGGTTTAAAACTCCGCAGGTTAGGGATGTTATTTAGGAGGCAGAAATAAGCCCACAGCTCCCCAGGGCCGCGCTGCCTCGCTGCAGCTGGGGATGCGGCCCCCGGGGCTCCATGAACGGCGCTCGCCGACCTGGAGGGAAGGTGTTACAGACGTGAAACGACAGCCAGAGCTGGCCCCAAATCTCAAGAGCTCAGGAAAAGCAGAGCAGAGGTACTTGGAAAAAGGAGGACGCCTCCTGAGAAACGACCCACTACCACCAAGTTCCCTCCCATTTTCCACCACCCCCCACCCGAGACATGCTGGCACCGGCTGCAGGGGAAGGAGGGAAGATGCCACAAGCAACCCAAAGCATCCCTCAGCTGACTTTGTCGGCTGAAGCCGCCTTGGTGCGAATTACAGCAGTAGCACCAGATGAAAAGGGTCTTCCCTCAAAATCCCCCAACTACAGTCAGCATGCCTGAGCGGGGACCTCCTGGAGGGAGACCCCCGCGAGCCCCATCTGCTGCAAGGCCAGAACTTCACCGTTTCAGCAGAACTTGACTGAGAACGAAGCCGTCCTGACAGACAACGCCCAGGAGTCCCCTTCTTTATAGGTCAATATTGCTTTTAACAACGAGCAAGCTCCTTGCACCCAGGCCAAGACCCCGCGTGAACCAGCTTTCCCTTTCCCGGGCAAGCAAGCAGCTCCGAGCAGATCTGTAAAAACCCTTTGCCATTTCCACGGTACTTCATACTTCTGCTGGCGGTTTCAAAAAAAAAAAAAAAAAAAAAATAGAATTCCCACGTGACTCCAACCTGAATTTAGAAAGAGAAAATTTGGGAAGGGAGAGTGCCTGCCTTGTCTGGGTTGCGGCGCGGCGGTCAGAAAAAGGAACTGCTGGGTCCTGCCCTCTTCTGCTCCCGGCCCCGCGGCCGCACGGAGCCTTCCCACGGCCCCCCAGCTGCTTGGTGGGGGGGGGCCTCCCCGAAACAGGGGTGCTGTGCTTAGGGGGTGCACACACGAACACCCCCCCACCCACGGGGACCCCGATTCCATTTCGGGGCAGTGCATTTTTCACGTGCGGAGGCTGGAAAAGGCTGGTCTCGCCGTCTAGTTCCTATAAGGGTTGGTTCCCCAGACTCGGGCCAGTTACTGAGAAAACTTAGTCTCGTTTTTGGCAGCAACTCAAGATCTCAGACTCGTCACTTTGCTCCTCCGTTCCCCAGTTTCTCTTCTCTCAAGTGGCACTGGAAGCAACTTCTCCCCCTCACGTAGGAAAAATTAGTGATTGCAAATTACCGTTTATCATATCACACGCTTCTGTCTGGAGATCTCACTTCTGGTTTGTTATTGTCCAGCACAACAGCAATATAAAGTATCATACATCACATTCAATTAAATTCTGAGAAGGAAAGCGCTTTTTTGAAATCAGATATTCCAGGACATCTTCGCAAGTGGATCTGGAAGGGAGGAGTGTCCCATCAGAGACACCGGGGTCTGCTTGCACCCTTCTTGTCTGCAGAGCCGGGCACCTGCCTAAAAATCAGTCAAGGGGGATGAGATCAAAGGAGCAGCCCTACAGGTGACAGCAAGAGAAGTGCCAGGCGAAGCTGCAACTCTTGGGATCTTGTTTAAACAAAAATTAATAAATGAAGCTGCTGTAGGATCTCCCGCTGCATCCAGCCTCCCAACAGACCGCAGGCAGCTACCAAACCAACTGAAATAAAGTTATAATAAAGTTCTGTTACAAATGACCGAAAGCCTAAGGTTTTCCTTGCCAGCCAAGCTGCTTCTAGCTTTCAAGTTTCCAGTTATGAACTTAGGAGCTTTTACATGTGTTAGCTTTATTCCACAAAAACAGTTCCCTTTAAGCGGGCAGTAACTATTCCCTGGCAAAGATCTGCAAGAGCATCTCCAAGATTGTATCATCTTTGAGGACCGGGGAGGAAAAGTGTTGTCGAGGGGTGGGGGGGGGGGTTCGGGGTTGTTTTTTTTTAATCTTTCTGCCTCCATTTAAACAATACTTTTCCTTATGCCCTACTTGACTGAACACCAGATCTTGATATGAAGCATCAGAAGCCAGTCTCTGCCAGAAAGGCAGATACTATAAATGGCCAAAGGTCTGATTTGGCACCGAGCAAACCCTGAAATATTATTTTTAAATTGGCATCTATTTTCAGACACGCTGCCACGCCGCTGAAAGAGAATTAATGTCACGCTGTTGGTGCATTTTGCTCATGGCTCGAGCTCGGTGCCAGAGCCAGGCAACTAAAGAGAAGCCTCTACAGTCAGTGCGAGTCTGAAGCGAGCGAGCCCGGAGCCAGCCGCTCTCATTTCTGGCAAGGAAAAAAAAAAAAAAAAACAAAAAACAAAAACAAAACAAAGCAAAAAAAAAAACCCCACAAACAAATAAATTTGCAGTGAGAATCGGTTCAAATCATGGCGTCCACTTTCTCACCTTCTCACCCACGGAGGGTGCCGTGCTCCGAGTGAGTCCCCGGCTCTGCCCTGACGCGGGCAGCAGCACGCAGACCCGCTGTGTTACGCTGGGGCCAGCCAGCCGTTATTTATTAGTTAAAAGTGTTCAGACTAACACTAGCTCTGTGCCTTGGTTTTTTTTTTTTTTTTTTTTTTTTGCTGAGAAAGCCCGATGAGAAACCAAACTGCAGCCCTCTGAGGGATACGGGGGTGAGGACTGCCTCGGACTTCACCGGGGACAACCCCATCCTCACCTCAGCACTGGTTTTGGTCTGTTACCTGCGCTAAGCCTGTAGGAACCCCGATTCCCGCCTGCACGCTTCCTACGCGCTGTAATTGCAAGTCCTGGGCAGGCAAATGGCTCCCTCGATCGGAGCCACCCATTGCAGCACACACACGCTGCCCCGTCGCAGAAGACGGCCTCCCGTGGGTTCACCTCCGCTTCTCACCCCGCAGTCCTGCAAACCCCAGAGAAACACATGATCTCACTAATGCCTGTTTTTTGCCAAAATCATCCAAACAGGCTGCTATTAGGCGCTGACCTTCCCTAGCAAGCACGGGCGCTCAGGAGCTTTTAGAAGCGTGCCATCTCGCTTTAGGCACCTGGCTCCCATCTCCTGAGCGTAAGGCTTTGGGGCACAGCCTTGCCCCTGGAGGTGATGGCAGCATCCAGAAAGACCAGGACCGTTTTGTTTAAATGCTTAACAAACTTCGTGGCAGGTTGCTGGTCTTTCAGGGGGAGGGGGAAGATAGTCTTGGAGCTCAAAATCTCTATTTCTCTTTTAGGAAGAAGGCAAGAAGGGCTTTTTTTGTTGTTTAAAATCACACAAGTCACCATTTTTCCTCATCACAGCACGTAAGGTTTACCACGCAGCCCTGCCACAGGTCCCTGACCTTACCTATGGAGGTGGCTTCTGGGGACAAAGACGCCCCTCATCTCCCCCCCAGCAGCGTCATCGGCCCCTCCATTTATCTTCCAACGGGGCACCCGTTGTGGCAAACGCTTTTAAGACTGGCGATCCAGCGGGGGAGGACCACAGGAGAGCGAAGCTCATCAGACATGGGAAGCAGATCAGCCATCACACAACAATAATTTTTGGTCACTACTTCCATAAACTGGATTTGAACCGGTGACCCCCAGCAAGCCCGTCGGTCCCCCGAGCGCCCCGGTTCCCCTCTATAAAGGCTCTTATTTTAACTGGTGACTCCGCGCACGTCTCAGCCCTTCCTCTCCCTGTCGCTTTATGTCCCAGCATTGACATATGGTTGAACCGATATCCTTCCTCCGCTTCCTTTCTCGTTGCTAAATGTCCAGTAGGATTGCACAAAAGCACCCGACAGGAAAGGTCAAGCCGAGTTTCATGCCTGAGGTCTAGGATTACATCAAATCCTTAACGTTCATCTGTCCTTAGCATCGAGCAAGCACTTCCCGGTTTCAGCCTAGTCATAGCCAAAGCAACAGAATCATTTTCACTTGGGTTGGCTCTACTCTTGCCTTGAAACCCACCCCCCCAGATCACTCCCACATCCCTGTAGGGAGCAGGCTGAGCCTCGGCTCACCAGGGCTGCAGGAGCAGAGACCTACAGAGCCGCCAAAGGCCACGTTAAGACTTGCCAAACTCTCTACAGCTCAAGTTCACAATTCACGACAATATTATTGACTCAAGAAATAAGCCTGGAAAAAGCTTCAAACACTTCCAAGCAGCTAGAGAGCTGGCTCAGATTTTTTTTTTTTTTTTTCAAACTTCCAATGGAAAGCAACACTGAACAAACAAAACAAAAAACCCTCCTAAAAAACTACAAGCTTTCGATGAAAATGTTTAAGAGGAGATCTGACACGAAGGGATTTAATCAAAGTCCATGCAGTAATAACACTCTAAACTTACTGATGTGCTTCAGTGGCTCCTAAGCATTTCCCAAACATTAATAAATTCATCTGTACAATCCTCTCATGGAATAAGCCGTATCCCTGGGTTTGGGCCTCGGCTTAAAACTTCCAGACGTGACAAAAAAACTCGACTAAAACCAAGAATTAAGCCCAGATCTTGAACGAACGCCTTACCCACAGGTAAGCCCTGTTGGAGCAAGCTGAGCCAGAGGCAAGGTGCTTCGCTTCGCACCGCTTGGCTTTTCCCTAGGTTGGGGCCTCGCTATGCCCACACTTACCCAGTCGACTGAGGTCTCCACAAAATACTTATCACAGTGACCCCGAAGCAGAAACGTGAAGTAATTCTGCGCCAGCAGTGCCCATTGCTTTTCGTTTCTCCACCTGCTTCCCCAGGTGTCCCCAGAGGAGGCGTCCCCCTCCCTGGCTCCCAAGGGCTCTGCACCCCAACCAGCGCTATTATTTAACTTGGACAGACTTCTCACAGGAGCAATTAAAGTCTTTAGATTTTACCTGCGTTTCACCAGAAGTCTTCTCATTAAAATAGTTACTCAGATGATCCTGAGCCCAAAAGCATTAAGACGCAAAGGAGACAATTGACCGGCTTTTTTTTTTTTCCTTCCATGACAAATCAGGTATTTAACACAACTAAAGCTACTGTTAAGGCTACCTAATGATAAAAAAGGAATACGATCCAAGCAGGATGACTATTTCAGATTTATCAGGTAATAATTAAACCATCTCCAACCCTGCGATCAGGCCGCTTGCTCACCGACTTCTCCTTCAACGTAGGCTGAGCCCAAACGGCATCCCTCCTGCCACAGGCGCCAGTTGGCTGAGCAAAGCAAGTACAGCCAAATGCTGGAGAGGACCCCAAAAATTCAGCCTCAGTAAGGAAGATGTGGGTGTCACCCCCCTCCCCCTTCAGCTACCTGGCAGAAACGGGCACTTCCAGAAGCTACACAGTTTTTGGCAGAGTTCAAGTAGCTGAGATAGCAAAGGTCTCCCGTAGCGGTAGGAAAGAGGAAGCTACATATGGAAAATGTCATGTCTGCAACAGGTTTACTTGCTAAGTACTAGGAATACAGGACATACAGCACCAAATCGGAATATTATAGGACTAAAGACTGCTCTAGAAATATAAAAACAGCATAGAGTAACATTAAAGCGCCAATGAACAATCTTAACTAGCTCGCCAGACGAAGCAAGGATGTACAACCACTGAGGCGAGTGCGCAGGGTCTGTCAGAGAAGGACCTCCCCGAAACAAGGGTCCCCCGGGCTCCATCCCCTCTGCGAGCTGCAGACCTGTCCTCAGAGGCAAGTCTTACATACCCCTGACCCACGAGGCATCGCACCGCCAAAGAGGAGGGCTCAGGAGCAAGTAATGCAAGAATGATTTTCCCTTATCTTCGCGGCAGAAGAGATTACTCCTCCCCAGTGCAGAGCCGTTTAAATAACGAAGGCTGGGGGAAACAAGATCCAGCGCGTACACTGTGTTTTAACAGCTGCACACAGGGCACTCCGCATTTTCTTGTGTTCTCAGCCTCCAAGGTGGTGTTGGTGGACTCCCTGGCCAAGGCTGTATGGACATCATGAGTCCCGGTTTCACCACGGTCTCCTTGCTATTGACGCTGCATTGCAGCTTGAGCATCATTAGAGGAAGATCTAATAACTCTCTACCTACAAGCATCTTCATCTTGAAGATGGGGAAAACGATGTGAGTACCTATAATTACTGAAAGAAAACGGAGGGCAATCCTGCAGTAATTAGGCTTGGCAAAGTTGGACTTAGATGCGTTGTACTTAAAAGGGCCGTTAAAAGAAGGTGTTGTCCTGACTGCAAATCGGTGACCAGCAGGTACCCAAAGCAGTTAGAGGGGGAAAGCCCTGGCTACAAAGTGATGCTGGGGCTGGTCTTTCAATGGCTGGGCATTTCAAGCTTGCTCACGCAAACATGATCGGGTGGGAGCCGTCAGAGACGGTCAATAGAGCATCGCCGGGAGAGGGAACAGGCCACTTGTCCAGTGGCAGCAGAGGCTTGTGTAAATCAGACACTGAAACAAGGAATAGATATATCAACAGCGCCCGAGCATCCTACAAGTGGTTGCTGAAGAGCTGGTGCTACGTATCCCTTTCAGATGAACCAAACAAACATAGTAATTAAGCTACAGATTTTTTTTAATTTTTTTTTTTTTTTTTTTTTTTTTTTTTTTAAAGTAGTTCACTAGTGTCCAGGGCCAAATTCTGCTCTCAGTCACCTGAAACCCCGGGGAGAAGAGCCACATAACCCTGCAGAGTGGGTTATGAGAACACCAGGAAGGCAAGGGCCGGGAAAGAGCTATAGAAAAATAAAGCTCTTACGGCTTTCACGTAGAAAGACGGGATGGAAAATAAAAAATAAAGACTTTGTGGTAAACACGGGCTGGTGAGATTGAGTGTTATTACTTAAACAATGGTCCTAATCCTGGAATGCGCTGAGCACATCTTTAACCTTTCCCAGCTCCTCCAGCCGCTGTTGGGAACCGAGGAAGACGCACTTCGCACAAAGAGAAGGCGCAGTTCAGACTTGTCAAAGATTTTTTCAATTTAAGCTCCCCCCCAACTGATATTTTGGTTCTTGATTTATATAAAAAAAAAAAATTACATCAAGAGTGAGGGAAAGCTCAGCCTTCCTCAGAAAGGAAAAGGAGGAGGGACTTATCTAAGGATTATTTTTTTTTTTGGCCAAATGGGTCCGCTTTTACTTTTCTATAAAAAAATATAAGTTGTATAAGAGTAATCGACTTACAGCCAACTCTAGAGGCAATAAAGAAAGGGATCTGCTCTCTCAGCAAGCTAATACACACTGAGCGCTCACTTAAAGCATCCTTTGACTTCAGGATGAGCTACAAGCACGTCATACGCTACGGATACGCTGGGGAAACTCAAAACATTGACTTCCAGTTACCTAAATAACAAAGGAACCCACGTCCCTAGCAAATAAGCAACATTATTTTATTCGACAGACATGGATCTATTGGCCAGGAGAAAAGCGGCAGCGAGAAGAAGAGGTTAAAACGATGTGAGCCCTCTACAGACTCCAGGAGGCATAAGGCAGAGTCTCGCCCCACAGCATAACCAAGGCCAGGCAGGCTCCCAGTCCATCTGGGACGCGTTCGTGGCTTTGCCTTTACTCTGGATGAATTTTGCTGAGAGAACCTTTGCAAAAATTCCAGAAACCCTTGAAATGAGGAAGAAGCGTTTAAAAGATTGAGAGACCTCTCCCTTCAAATCAAAGCTCCATTCCTGGGGGAGGGGGGGGAAAAAACAAAACCAAAAACCTACATTTTGTTTGTGCTGTCCTTCCTGAAACTGCCACAGCTGCTAAAATTAGGAGGGCCGTTGCTGCAAAATTCACAAAGGAGTTAAGATCTTGGTTATAAGCTTCCCAACCCATCGCCCAATTGTGTGATAAAAATCTTCCTAAGTAGGCACTCTCCTTTACCCTCAAGCACCTTCTTTAATTGTGTCTTTGACTAAGAGCAAATCATTCTGCCTCTTAATATCAAGTTTGATTAAGGCAATCTTGATGTGATATCATGAAATAATATTTACTGCTCTCCAATAATTTATGTAAATAGCTTCCCCTTTCACCCCAGCCATACAGGATGACAGGTGATTCGGCTCCGCGTGCGCGTCTGTGGCCAACACATACGCCTTCACGGAGCGCCTAATGGATCAAGCCACTCTGTTAATAAAACGTATGGCTCAGCGATGATGATGAAGACTACCTTCCTCTTTAGCCTCAAACCCCCCCCCCAGCCTGCTCCACAACTGAACAAAAGAATGCTTTAAAATTACGTACTTTTTCCAAAAAAACAAGTCTTTAGACAGTCATTATTATTGTATTTAATGTTGTATTCTACTGTTAAGAAAGCGCAGTGCGCGCGCACCGATAGCCAGCTACCACGAGTAACTTCCACCAGGCTGAGATATCGCGCTCGCTGACCTGAACTCGAAATAAGCACACTCAGACAAATGAACACCACATCACCGCCGCAGCCACCGCTGCTCCTCTCAGAATTAAGAGGAGCCTGAAGTCGGCACAGACAGGATGAGATAAGGAGGGAGATAGGAGGAACCGCATACGAGTAAATAACCACCTGCAATCATGAATGACTTGCCAGCAAGGAAGTCCAAGCCAGACGCAACCTACTCGAGGCCTCAGACAGCAGTTGCGCTTGGAGACGTGCTACGGCAAAAGGAGACGACCCGAACGCCAGCCTCAGAAGCTGCAGGGGAGCACCAGAGCAGAGCACGTGCTCTGCTATAAACAGGGTTTAGTCATCTCTGTCCTCAAGGTGTGCCATGGTTTTCAGCAAACACATCCCTTGGAGACCGCCGCATGAGTAGAAGACCCTCCACCCAAACCCAGGGCTTCCACAGGGTCACGATGACCCCCGCGAGCAGACGGAGGGGGACCACGGGGAGAGGGCAAGCAAAGGGGCGCTGAAGCGGCAGTGAGAGGTGACTGATGTGTGCTCACGCTTTCCTCTGTGCGGTGGGATACCACGACGCGTCTCAGGCTATATTTGAGCAGGGTTTACTCTCCCACATCATTTCCAATGCTCCCCCCACCACCCCACCCTCCACGGGGACATCCCCTGCAGCACCAACCTCCCCATCTCCGTGTCTCCAAGCGCAGAACCCAACTTTGCATGATTTTGAATAACATTTCGAACACCGTCAAACCCATAACAGCAATGAACACAGCAACCATTACGTGCTTCTGCCTCTGGACAGCTTCCACCTGATCACAACTCTGAATATGTACTAGACTTTTCTTTTTTTTATTTCCAAGTTGCATTTTCTGGGCATGCATTTACAAGACAAGGCGCTTTGGAGCAGGCACCTATTGACTTGTGGGAGGGTTAGGAAACAAGCCAAGGGGATAGCAGCGAGTTTTTATTCGGCTTACTTCACCTACGATAGCTCACATCCTTTGATTCCTTCTTTCTTTAGAGCGCGTTTCAGGATTGTATAACATTGCTAGAAATCCTTTCTATACATAAAACACATAGCGCAGTGGCTGGAAAGGCAGTTTTCCTCCTATTACCCCATCCGCGCACCGCAGCCCATTTCTCGTAGAAAGCGCTCCCACAACCATTCGTAACTCGTCTTTGCAAATAAGAACGCCAATTAGTGTCCGGTACGACGATGATGCGTGTGATCGCGAGGAAGAAAGCAAGAGAGGACAGCTGTCCCCTAGAAACTCGTCTGAGATTACCTACTCATTAGTACCAGGCCATCTAAACAGCCACCAGATGGTAACAACTTCCAGTCAATAATGCGACACGTTTTGCAATCGCCAAATCCCTTTGCGAAAACAGGGCAGGACAAATCTTATCGCCTGAGCACTTGGGCAAACTGGTGAGGAGAGCCGGAGAAGCTTGGCAGCAGATGGAGGCAGGGTTTGTCCTCGCTTGTTCAGCCCGCTAGTGGCAGGAGAGCACGCGCGGGGCTAAATTGCCTTTGGGACCTTCAGACCTAACCGAGGTCTCGTTCGCAGCCCTCCCGTCTCACGCCGCAGCGTCCTCCACGGGCAGCATGAAGCCGAATGATGCTTTCTGTGTTTTGCAGAATATTCTCAGGGCTGCGGGCAAATGTCGTTACAAGGCTGGATTTGGGTCATTTCCCGGTAAACCGGGAGCACCTCTCAACTTCAATAAAGTTGCTGCAGATGCCCATCCTTCCACCGCACACGGGTCTAGCCCTGTCCACGTGACTGAGTATTCGGAGTTCAGCTGCAGGGAGGATCTGGGCTAGGAAAGGCGATACCCAGCTCGTGCAAAGGATTGCAAGTTGGAATCGATCACCTGGAAATTAATTGTTCAAAGCAAGCATCATCTCCATGAAAAGCCCTGTAATACTGAAAACGCGTTTTTACAATACTTTGAAATAAACAGAAGAGAAAGTTTCAGAAAGGCACCTGTGTTACATTTTGCTGGGTTTGGGGGGTTTTCCCCTTTTTTGTCTAGGGCTAATTTCAGCCTTTTTGCGTCTCACCCACGTGTTTTTTTGCAGGTTCTGATTTCATTGAACTCTCTGCACTTGCAGAGCTGGAGCAAAGTCCATGAAAGCCAGCAGAAGGATTGTCGTCAGCTTCACAGGGTTTTGGATCAGGACCTCAGAGAATAATCTTTATTCAGATGAAAAAGGAGAGCTACCGTCACAGGGCACAACTATGCGAAGACTCCTATCAAGCCTCCAAGTCTACCCAAGAAAGACCTCTTGGAGAAGGGCAAACGCCAGCTCTGAAGGGGGCTGTCCCAGGCTGAGCTGTGGGGTGTCCAGCTCAGATTATGGCTGAGGTGAACGCAAGATGTCCTCCAGCATGGCTGAGGTGAACGCAAGATGTCCTCCAGCAAAACCCAGGTCTCAGCCGTGCAACTCCATTAGCCGTTCGCATCAATAGCGATATCTCCTGGTCAACAAATCACTTGGACACGGAGCTAAAAACAACCAGGATGTTCCGTATGTCTGAAAGGTGGTTCATGCGCAAGGGCTTTGCACCCGTCAGAATTTAAATACGCATTGCAAAAGTAAAAGGAAGCAAGTAGTTCGCTGCAGACTCAAACCAAACAGGGGTGTCTAACTACTGACATCAAATCGCCTTGTTAAAGAGACACTGCCACATTCCCCTGTACCGCACCGGTCTACAGAAGCTGCAGCTGGGGTCACACCTGACCGCTTGACACATCATTTAGATAGGCAGAAGCATCCTTGTGCACCAGGGCCCATGTACAAGCTCCAACCAGCGCCTTGAAGGCCATAGGAGACCTCAGACGAGGTCTTCTACCATGCAGAGAGTATTCTCAGACAAAGGCAGTTTCTACATGCCAGACTATGGGGAGATGGTCCTCCTTGTGGCGCTGCCTTGGTTGCCCGGCTGGAAGGGGGCATGCCCGTAGGAAGCCTTGAGGGGCTTTTCCCTGCTCTGCTGACAGTGCAAAAAACCTGGAGGGCAGAGGGGAAAAAGAGCAGTGGGGCTGGTTTCTGCAACATGCTTCTAAAAAAAAAAAAAAAAAAGTCTGAATTATCCTAGAGCTCTCCTCCAAAAAGGACGTGAGAGCACAGGCAACCCGTGGAAAGCAGACAAAACTTTGCATGCAACGAGGCTTGAAATCACCAAGCCCATGAAGATGCTGCAAAAGAGCACGGACGAGCTTGTCGGAGGGCAGAGCCTTACTCGCGACTGGTCCTCTCCCACGTGTCCCTGGCTTTTGGCCTGCTCCTTTAGAGCGAGCAGGTTTGTCCCACTGAAGCTCAGGCTGCATGTGGGGCCACGGGGGCAGGCAGGGGAGCTGAGGGAAGGTCTAATCCTGGCCGCTGGGGAGCACAGCGGGGAGCCCATCAGCTCTCCCTTGCGACACGAGCAGGGTTGCAACAGCCAGGACACCTTCCTCGTCCATGAAACAGCATGTGTCCCAAACCTTGCTTACAGCAGCGCCTTAAGTTAAGAAAAAAGGGCTGTAAGTACTCTAGACACAAAGAGGTCGCTTGACGTAGCGCACAGCAGGGTGCGAGCATCCCGTTCACCACTGGTGCATAAGCCTGGGTGTCGGAGATGGAAACTGCAGACGCAAAGGAAACCCGAGGCATGGTCACGTAACAGCCCCGGGGGAGCCTGGGCCGTGCCGGTGTCCCCCGTGCCGGTGCTCGGCCCCGGCAGGGTTGGGATCTTGCCCCGCCGTGTCAGCTGCGGCTACCTCCACACCCACCGCCACCCCAAGGCAGCGCCTGTGCCAACGCGAAGGCTCGTACCTCCAGACTTTCACACAGCAAGCGATTGCTAGCCAAGCCATAAACCTCTTCAAAAAGCCGTAGAGCTTCGCAAAAGCCTTCTCTTAATAGATTATTTGCACCAGCCCTGCAGTTTCAGCAAGCGATATACTGCAATAAAACCCATTCTCAGGCTATTTCAAAACTCCTCGTCAACACTCGCCGCTGCCCTGCTAGGATTTTATTTGCCACGTTACCCCAACAAGAAGGGTATGTTCCAGTTGCACAAAATGCAAACGGGGAGCCCTGGGCCATTTTGCCACCCACGCAGTTAATTACGCCTTCGACAGCCAGCGGAGGGTTGGGTGTAGAGGATAAGCCCTCCCGCGGCTAGCAGAGACACGAAGACCAGTTGGCACCGGGATACACGTCCCACCAGCGCCCAGTATCACAAGCTGGGAGAGACACAACTTGATTTTTACAGATTGTGTGTTCGTAAGCCTTAATGGTATTTCATTTTTTTGCCCCCCACCCCGGACTCCAAAGCTCCCACACACCCAGACTTTTTGGGTTTTTTGCATAGGTTATTTTGACACAAACTTGGCACGTGAAATAGAATTTTCAGGCTCGTACTGTCAATGAGCTGAAGGTGCACAGAATTATTTCTGATGATTTTGATGAGAGCTGCTCAGTTGTAACCAGGTTTTCTGATCTGACCATTTACTCACCGCATTCTTCTTCCCTTCCTGAGATGCTGTACTTCCAGATGAACTTTTGTCTTGTGCTGACCCTACTAAGCTTTAAGGCAAAAGCAACGCCTGCCAAGGAGAAAGAAAAATAAACACTGGCCTGCTACAAACCTATATTCGTGGCGCTTCTCGGGTCTGGTTTCAGTGGTCAGCTCCCTTCCACTCGAGTCTGCTCCCTTCAAGTCGTGGCTCCCCCAATCGTTCATCTCAATCTCCAAAAAAAAAATCATGCTGTGTTCGTGTTTTCTGTGCAGAAGTCTCATTCTAAAAGAAGGTCGGTGCGCCTGCACCGTTTTCTTAAACCGTGAATGCGGAGGGCACAGAAGAATTAAGAAAAATATAACCCGTCTAAATAAAGAAGGGCCTGCTTTATTAGCTGCTAATTGACAACTACACGGCTCAATACTGGATATTTATTTCTAATAGCGTGGGGGATGCAGGCACGCAAAAAGATCTTGTCGGCTTGGTCTTTTTTAAAAAAAAAAAAATAATAATGCACTTGCCTTCCACGTACATAACAGTAGACCCAAGGAAAAGAAAAGACAGCATGAAGTTATCCTGAACTTTCATCTTGGCTGCTTGCCACTACTTACTGAGGTTCATGTGTGCTTGCTCTCGTTGGGCTTGTCCTCTCTGGCAGAGGCTTGGGGAGTGGTGGGAAGAGATGATAGGAGAATAAGTTGTCAGCTACCGTAAGTCTATAATTGACTGACACAGCCACTTACTGAGCATTACTGCTCTAATAGGAGCGTTCAAGCTAAATTGGGTTACTCTGACCAACCCAAACCGCAGGTTATTCACCATTAAGATTTCCCCATCCTCTTTGCCCACCGCTGAGCCACGGACACCCAGACTTGTGAGTTTGGGGGCAGCAGAAAAGGGGACAAACTCGTCAATGTGGGAAGAGACCTGCCGGTCCCACCAACAGCTGGGGAGCTTCACCGTGCCCTGGGGCCTCCAACCCTCCCAGCCAGGAGGAAACCCAGACCCAGCGCCCCAGGGCTGCCACTCTGTCCTCCGGGCATCACAAATCTCCTCAGCAGCAAACAACAGATCCTGCCCGAGTTATTTAACATAATCCACGCGCTTCTGACATAAATAACTCAGGACTCAAATTCAATGGAAAGATATTGACCCACCTGCCGCCTTTGGATCAGCTAATGGTGTAGACTTTGTTTGCCAGACAGACTCGTTGGAACCCAGCAACACCCCAAAACCACTAGAAGAGGTGGCTACCGTGGATTCGCATAGTGCTGCCCTGAAATCCCAGGCTTCACCCATCCACCCTCTGATACACCCCGACTGCCCCACGCCTCCAGACGCGTTCCCTAACCAGGCATTTTGGCTGGTGGACCTAGGTTGACCACACAGGTATGTCCTAGAGCTGTAGATCAGCACCTCAGTTTCTAGGAAGAATCCCAGGAAACAGTGAGGAGGAAAAAATAATAAGTCATGGTCTTATGGACATCACTGGGACATTTGCCATCATGGTTTTACTCCTGGAGACGATCCCCCACTAAGATGAGGCAAGCCAACTACTTTAAGGCCCTCAAGTGTTATGCTTGATATACTTCTATTCCCAAGCTAACAGGAATGGTGACTCTTCCCGGGCTAGAAATAGGCACCACGGTCTTTGCCAAAACCGCTTCCACAGATTTGTACAAGCAGGCTCCCAGCGCTGAAGGCAACAGGTCCCCATCCCTGGCTACATCCATTGGTGCTGAAGTCACGGAAAGTTTTACCATTATCAATCAATTTTAGACTTCTCGTCATGAGTTACTACTCAAATAACGTGAGCCTCTGTGGGGCAAAATTTATTTCTTTACTGGATTTCTAGAAACAGGCGTTCATGTACTAGTTTAACCATCTAATTGCCAGCTTATCTCCTCAAATTTATGATTCACCTCAAGCAACATCGACACCCAAAATATTACTTCGGCTCCTGCAGTTTCAGGTTTGCATCCAGCTGAGCGTGGTCCAATCTGAGCAGAGAGCTTGAAATACCCTACCTACCCATATTTTGGATGTATTAAAAATAATCTACAATAAGCGTAAATCTGGGGAAAACTGATGCAATGAACTCAGATTTCAATGCAATGTTTTATGAGGTTATAAAAAAAAAAAAAAAATGAAATCTCTGAAGGAAACTTTCCTTGAAGTAATTCCCCCAGCTCTGCGTAGCACCAAGAAAAACTAATTCATCCCAATCAGAGTTGGGACTCGGCCACAACTCGGTCTTGAAACCGATCCAGATCTGTTCTCCCCCCTTCTTTGGGGTGATAAAATATGGGGTTTCACTCTGACCCAGCGGAGAGGAGAGGGCAGAGGTAGCGTTCAGACGTAGGTTTGTCCCTCAGCTCCCCCGTGAGAAGGATGAGGTGTTTGTGCGGGGAGCACCAGTCCCCGGCCACCACCGAGATGCCTCATGGACCGCTCTCTGGGCTATCGCCTGTATGCTCGTCCCACGCACGAAAACACAAAAAGTAATGCTTTCTCAGGCCTCTGGATATTTTGCTTCACCCGAGTATCACTTTACAGCCGCCATAAATCAAGCAGTCCCCCCCTCTCCTTCCCTAATGCTTTATAAACTGCAGAAAGTTGGAGTATTTTTTTGGCCCAAGAGCCTACGTGTCCTATAATAAATGCCTCTCCTAATGTTGCATTATTTTATCAGCGTTGCTAGACTTCTTCATGGGACTCTAAGCTCCTGACTAACAAAATATATTATCTGTCATATTCTGTATTTATTTTTACTGCGAGGAACAATGATGCTCTATCATGACCAGCGCAGGGTAACGGAGGTCAGAGCCCCTTAATTGAAAAAACACATGGTCTGGCCGGCCGGTCCCACACCCCGATGAATTACCAGCACCCAGCCCACAGCCACCGCTTTTCGGGCTTGCGACGTTCCCCTTCAGGAGAAGGGGACGCCCCGTTTCTCCCTGGTGGGGAAACAACACCTAGAGGATATTACGCGGTACATTATGGATGAGTTTTGGGGGAAAGGCAAAAAAAAAAAAAAATTAAAAATATCCCCAGCCAGGGTAGCACAAGGTTGGCTTGCCTTCAGGAAACGCCTGGTTGTATGCAGCAGCTGTGGTGCGAGTAGTACAACAAATTCACTTACTGAATGACAACAGCTTTATTGGCAAGCCAATTCAATTAAAGCCACTGCAACCAACAAAGTCGCAGGCAGCGCTCGCCGCATAACGAATATGGAATCATGCCTACGTTTCCCCAAGTGCCCTCAGCCCTCCCTGTCCCTCTGCATGAGAGGGAAAGGGATGAATGAATTAGGCTCAGATGATGGTAATTAATGGCTTGGCTGTCAGAGAGGCATTTTGTCGGCCCGGCGGTTGAAAGCTCCATATTACAGATAAAGTCCCAGCACTGCCCAGGCAGGGCGACCCGCCTCCCGTAACGGTGGGAGCAGGAGAGGGGAGCGCCGCTGGTTTGCATTGATCAACGTTGCGTGGTATCGATAGGTAAATAATACGTTCATTTTTCATTCTCGCAAAACATATCCTTCGGGCTACGGTTATGGGAGCTCTGACATGAGCTTATTAAGAAAAAAGTATCCTTAATGCTGGGCTATAAACAAAACAAATATTCTTATAAAATATACATAAGAATTCATTTTAGCCTTTGGTAAAATAGATAAAACCTAGGTTGGGTTTTTTTTCTTTTTTTTGGAACACGAGAACTTTGCTTTCTAAGGCAACATTTCATTTGAGACCTCCCCCGCACACACACACGCCTGAGACTGATTTTCCGCCCTTGCTGAAATCACCCAGGTTTCGTTGTCTTCTGTAGCATGACAAATAATGAATTGGTCCCGCCTGGCGAAAGTGACAGGGGTACTGCTTTCCCCGAAATTTCGGTAAGGGGAGAATCAAGCCTTAAGTCATAAGCTCTCAAAATATCTTGCGAGGCTTCTCTCATTAACTTATTTATGAATAAGACCAAAAAAAAAAAAAAAAGAGGGTACTGAAAGCTTCTGGGCAAAACCCTGTTACGGCAAAGCCCCAGGGAGTTTCGGTAAGGCAGCGGCAGGGGGTCAGACCATCACCCAAACCACCGCATCCACGGGCACACGGAAAGCCAGAGCAAGCACCCCATCCCACCCAAGCCAGCCTTGCTCCTGCCCGGTGGTACCCCACCTCTACCCCCCACAGCATCCCTCGTGCTGCAAAGGGGAACCACATTTCATTAATTTTAATTTTTCTTTCCCGTGGAAAGAAGAAACCCTTTGCAGATGCCTTCTTGCTCGCCTTTCCCCGTCCTCGCTTCCAAAGACCCACCACTAGCTCAGAGGTGCTCAGAGTTAAATACAGGCCTAAATCCCACGTCCCTTTTTAACGTGGAGCGGAGGCAAATTCAACTTAAAGCAGCGACCAGGAAGCACAGGGTGTTTCTGGGCTTTTTTTTTCAAGTTTTGCGTTATGAAATAAAACCTCCTCTTTTCGGAGCACGCCAGTGTAATTGCCTGGCTGCTTTCTGTGTCAAAGTGACCAATACTTTCTGCGCCTCCGGGAATGTAAAACTGAAGAAAACATCACTCATTTGGACATTCATTATGTGACTCGTTATTGTACATTAAACATTTGTATCCTTAAAATAATGGCCTCGCTATTACTAGCCACAAGATCCCCACTTCTCGATACAGTCCAAAGATGAGGGCACCGCCGGAGCTCCAGCGGGGTGACACCCAACACTTAGAGGACCGTACCACAGTGGAAAATATTTCTGGTTTGTTTGTGTTGCAGAAAACATACGCCTTTCCATTTCCAGACAGTATTTCAATATTCATTAAGCAGCAGACTAATGGCACAATCCTTAATCACTCAAACAAGAACTGATAGAGAGCAGCTCAGGGTCCGCCGGAGTCGAGGATGATGTTTCAAGGGATAAGTCTTTGTCTTGCAATTCTTGCTGCTGGAATTACTCAAAAGCTAACGCCAGGTACCCCGTGCCGGAGGTGGAGATGCAAGGGGAGAGGAAGGGGTGGCCGAAACAATTTCAAGATACCCTTATGTTTCCTCCAAGCTGGCAACACCAACCTCACCTCGGGCCACCAGTGGGCAATGGCAGGACCGTGACGGATGAAGCCGGGCTGCCCTGGCCGGGTGCGTAGCGGGACAGACACGTAACAGTGCAAATCACACCGTCCCGGTAAATGGCTCCCTGCCTGGGAGACGCAATCCTGAAGCAACCTCGCACGAGGCCGCAGCTGCCACCAGGCATTTTCAAACCAGTCCAGCCAGTTGTATCACGGGTTTGCCAAAAAATTGAATAAAGCTGACCTTTGCTGTGATTTTCAGATGGAAGGAGGGTGGTTTGGGGGGGGGCAGATAGGCCAGGGCTGTGGTGTCTTCAAGTACCAGGCGATACAACCCCACCAAGGGAGGGGGAGGGACCGTGAAGACTGGTGGTGTTGGAGACAGACCCTTGTGTCCTGGGAGACCTGGGCTGAGCTCAGCACCACGCAGACCCCAGGCGTGCAGCTGGTGGCACTGGGTAAGCCTGCCCGCTGCTGCTCTGATGAGGGGAAAACAAAGGAAGAAAAGGTGCCCCCTGGACTGGGTCTCCTGCCCGGAGTGAAGGGAATAAAAGGAGCTGGTCTGGCTTTGGTGCAGCACCAGCATCTGCTGCCCTTCCTTTCATCCACCCCAGTTACAGGCCAGACCAGCTGTGGGGGGGGCCCCCACCTCCAAACGCTCCTGGCCACCTCCAAACGCTCCTGGCCACCTCCATCCAGCTTCAGCCCCATTGCGCCACTTGCGGAACTGCAGAGGGAAGACCTTTCAATGGCAGAATCCAGCGGTTTGACATCATCTGGTCCTCCAGTCACCACGTTTGTTTCTGCAGGGTCCCCTGCTACTTCCCCAAGGGAAAGAGGAATTAACCCATCGTGGTTTCATCCCTGACTCACCAGCGAGGGAAACGCTAGTCGTGGTACAAAGCCACTCGTTGGAGAGCTTGAATATTAGCTCCCTTTCAGCAATAATAAGAGATGATGCTACTGTCCCCAAGTGATATAGCTTGGTGATTTTTATTAATTTAGCAGTGCTTAGGGACCTCCAATAAACTTCAAACCCCCAAGATAAACCTGCCAGAAACCTTAAGTCTTCTGCCCACTGCAGCACTAAAATACAGCCCATCCCAGAAACGTGAATTGTCAGGTACGGGGAAGAAAAATGTATTTCTGCCAGGATAATGGAGCAACACATCTTCTCACGATTAATACACCAGCTCAGACCATGCCTCCAGCTCTAGAGGTATGTCTTCAAAAAAGCACTACACAATCCTGCACCCTCGTAATACCCAATATATTTCTCTTGCGCAGACAAAGGGCCGTGCCCGTGATGCCATGGAGCCCATGGTGCCAGAGAATATAGAGGCTTTCCAAAAATCTAATGCATAGTCCATGCTAAGCTTTCCCCTCCGGCAAACATGGAAGAAAGACGGCATGATATGACACATACATTGCAGATGCCACACCGTGGGCACAAGGGAGATCCTTGAGAGATAACATGTGTTTGCAAAGAGCTACGATCTCGAAGACAGGATGACTTTAAAGAGCCGCAGCAGAGAGCGGCGCACAGGTAGCACTCACCTGCCCCACGGAGAGCAGCTCCCTGGTGAACGTCCACTCCTCCTCCTTGGGAGCAACCCAAGGTGGTCACATGGATGAGCAAGGCAAGATGGGGTGCCACCGAAGGCTCAGCACGGCACACAAGTGAGGTTCAATAGGAAGGACCTCGTGGAAGCCTCCATCCTCTGTCAGCCAGGCAAGGACGTCCGCTCTTTTCTCCCAAGTCAACGCAGCTTTGTTCCCCCGCATCCAGAGCACACTGGGTACCTGTGGTGAGCTGGCACTTCTGAGCCGTGCGCAGTCCCAGAGGGTTTTTTTGAGCTCAGAGAGAGGTTTTTCTGAGCCAGGCAAATGCAAACGAAGACCGCAGGCACTGCCGTCCCGGGTCCAGCCAAAGAAACAAAGCCAGCCGAGGTGTGAGCACGAGGCGGCGGTGGCCAAAGCAGACCCCGGGTGAAGGCTGGTATCACAGCGCTGCCAGCACTGGGACCCCTACACACAGTGCAGGGGACCCTCTCGGACGTCCAGACAGCGTCAAGGCAAACCCAAAAGCGCATGAGCCTCTCAACACAGGAGGACAACCTGCTGCTTCTCTTCCCAAGCTCAGCTCCAGCCCTTTGCACCTAAGCCCGCTCTTAGCCTGTGCCTTTATCAACTACCTCGTTAGACCTCTGTAATCAGGAAAAGCTGGAGAAGTGGGCTGAGTGTCCCCACCTGTGGGCAATCAGTGGAGGGGGTAGCATGGCCACAGCTGAAGGCCATTCCTGTCCCTGGCCCAGCAGGGCAGGCTTGAATACTTTCTGAGCAGCAAAAGAAGGTTAGCAGGCCAGATTTCTGAATCCTAAAGGGTGTAGCCTTGTCTCCTCCATCCTCTCCATCTCTGTCCCTATCTCTTGCTGGTCCTGCCTGTGCTCCCTGGATGGCTCCTGGCCCTGGTCCATCCCCTGGCCATGCCTGGCTCTGTCAGTGGAGCCTGTGGCCTGTACGTGGCTCTGCCCACCTAGGTCTGACCCTGTGGCACAGTGCCCCGTCAGTGAGGTCACATCGAGTGCTGGCATCTCCTGGGCTCTTCCCTCATTGCAGAGCAGCTCCAGTCCCGCTGATGCTCTCCTAATGGAGGTAGTGTGAGCCAATGTCCCTCCTACCCAAGTTTCCCAATTAAAATCATCCAAGGGTTGCTGTGTTTGTGGGTCATGACTCCCTCTTTTTCCTGCTGAAAGCGATTGCATTGTCAATGCAACGTTCCTTGTCTTCCTGCCCAGAAGAAACTCATGTGTGATATCAATAAAGCTTTGCAAAGTGTGGACTTGAGTCGAGGGGTGAGGAAGGTGAACTCCTTCGATCCAGAATTTACATTGTGTTCACCAAAGATTTATTTTTTTAAACCATCAGCAGTGATTTTTCTGCTACGCCATCTGGCTGTCCGTGGGTCGTAGGGATGTAACCTGGCGCGCATGAACCAGCGCATCGAAGCGAACGGCGCACGCGAACCGCCGGTGAATTGGGAGCCGTCGTCTGCTACGGACATCACCACCTGCCTCTTGTGCAACCGCCGGGTTTCAACAGCGCAAGATTTCAGTGGAAGGTCACCGATAAGCCCTCATTGCTCACCTCTTAATGGAAGAGATCTGCCCTGACCTCAATTAAGGGAAAGGGGACACTGAGCACGGTTTCGGGAGGGCTTTTCTTCATCCTCCCCTCTCCTGGCTCGTGGGTTTCTCCCCATGCCCACCTGCAGCCTGCGGACCCGCAGCGTAATTATATATTCACTAAACATCCTCTCTTCTTCTAAAAAGGAAAATATACAATGTACATATGGTTTAATCGGTGCTTAAATGGATTCAGGGTCCGGGAGACTGAAATTATAGGAGGTATTTATAAGAGGTATTTGCTAAGCTAAAACTCCCTGGCCTTTTAGCAACCCTGGAAAGAGAAGGGGAGAAAGTGCGGAACAAAAAGGCGTGCTGCGGAAAAGTTAGTTTTTTTCCGTCGGGCTCACGTGTTTGACAAATTATGCCTTCACGTAAAGCCTGTTGCACTTTTACTTACACCATGTGGGTAAGGAGGGACCAGTCCCCCCCGCTCAGCTCTCCCCCCTCTGGCAGGGGCTGGTTTCCGAGGGGCCGATGGTTAACGGTGGCGGGCAGAGCTGAAAGACCCCAGTAATTAACTATAGGTTAATCGTACCTGCGGCGGCTCTGTTGTTCCAAGATTCTCAGACAAAGGCTAAATTCAAGAAAACTTAAAAAGAAACAGATCTTTGGAGCTGATTTATTGGTAATGCAATTAGGATGAGGGAGAGAATCTAATTACCAAGTAATCTCGCTTCTCCCCCCCCCCCCCCCCCCCAAGCTGATTTAAAGAGGAAGCTCTCGGTGTAATAACTACTTTCTGGTTTACTTTACTTCTTAGCACGGCAGTTGTTGAAACAGCCTCAGTGTTTTCTCAGCTGCATTTTTATGTCAATACTAAGAATGGGATGAAATAGTTCGGACATGTCAAAGGAGGGGAAAAAAAGAAGGGGGGAAAAAAAAAAAAAAAGAAGTGATTAAGGCACCAACGTGAAAAAACACCCCAAAAATATTTCAGAGGAGCTAAAAATGCACCTGGGGCTGCGATGTGATTGAGGAGAGGCCAGAAGAACAGGTCATGCGTGTGGCTGTCCCTCCGCTTCCCAGAAGCGCACGTAGGAAAGCGCTGATGGAGTGCCAGGACGGTTTGCCCTCGGGTCTATCCCATGCAGATACATAATTACGATGGGAACCAGTGGCACAAAACCTGACGTTTATCCCAGCTTGGTGGTAGGAGATCTTTAATCTGCCGCAGCCGGGGTACCGGGAGGCGCGGCCGGGCTTGGCCCTGGGTGGGCAGCAGCCGGGCTGTCAGCCCCGCGTCGGCGGAGTGGGAGCCGCGGTGATTAACGCACATTAAATCGTAATAGTAACAGGAACGCAAAGCACCTCTCGCGCGCAAGCGGCTGCTCAGCTGCAGGCCCTCGCGGCCACCCCGGACTGCCGCGGCAAGGACCTCCACCAGCGCCGTGGCGTGTCCAGGCGTTGCAAAAACCTCTCGCCGCTCAGAGCGGTACGGTGCGTGCATCTTTAATTACTACTTATTCTTTATCTCGCCGCAAGCCTTGGAGCTCCTGGTCTTCAAAGACTTCGCTGTGCGTTACAAAGACCTGTGGCGGCTTCAGCACCCTCGTTCTGTTCTATTTATTATTTGAAGTATGGCAGTGCCTATGCAAGCGTGAGTCGATGCCCATCACTAACGCGCCCCAGGAGGAGGGAAGAAATGGGGGTGCGTTGGTGGCCCCTTTGGAGATGGGGAGCAGTTTTGGGGGGGTGCTGGGGAGAAGGGGAGGAAAGATGCTGGGCCGAGGTACAGGGCGGGATGCGGGGAGTTGCTATATGTGCACCTCCGGCAGCCCGAGCCCTTCCTCGCTCATCTGCCGGGCGAAGGCGGAGCAGGGGAGCCTGGCACTGCAGGGAAAGGCTTGTTTGCAGGGAAACAAAAAGGTGAAAGGAAAAAAAAAAATAAAATAAAACTATGCAAGAAGACACCTTAAAAGCATTCCCACAGCCCTTTGCCAATCCACCTAAATCCTGACCTGGAAGAAAACACCCCACCTCGTCCCGGGCTGGGGTGAGTCATGCCGAAACCTGCCGAGCGGCACGGGGAGAAGGGCCCCAGCCACGGGGCTCCCGGCGGCGGGGGGAGCGGCATATCCCGGCCGCGGCCATCGGCAAAGATGATCGTCCCCTTCCCGCCTGCACCTCCCTGTCTGGAGAGGATTCGCCTCTACCTTCTCGCTGCAGTGCGAAAAACAAAATCAAAATTAAAAAAAAAAAAAAAAGAAAAAGAAAAGAAAAACAGTCCTGGAGCATCAGGGAATAGAGGAATCCCACTGCTCTTTCTCACTCCTTATTAAGTCCACCCCAGTGCAACTCAAGGGGGAAGTCGGTCTCTTCCTTTAATGAAGAGGAGTAAGCCCCTCGTGAAAGCACAGCGGCGGTGGCCCTGCTCTGCACCCAACAGCTCTGCCGCTCCGGCCCTGCCACCAGGGATTGTCAGTGGGGCAGAAACCAAACCTTGCGTCGCCTTCGTGGCCAGGAGGTGTAAAGGGGAGCGGGGGTAGAAGCACCTCTGGGAAGACGTCTGGCCCCAAGCAGGATGCCCGCCACGCTCTTCCAAAAAGACGTGTGCCCAGAAACACCCTCGCTGCGGACGGACGTGCCCGGGAGCCCTCGCGCGCCCCCCCACCCGCTGCCATCGGCACACGGCCGGGCAGGGAGCGCCCGCAGCCGGGCACGAGCCAGCAAATCAATGATTCACTCTTTCTCAACTTATTATCCCCAAACACTTCAGGCACACATAGGGGAGAGCATGCTCCAGCTTCATCCATCCCCAAGGAGCTGCTGTCAGGCGGGACCAGGACCCATCTTTGGAGTGATGGCAGACCTCAAATTGGGCATCACCCCGTCCCGGAGCAAAGTGTCCCCACAGCCCTTCCAGAGCATCCCCGCGAGGGACCAGCCCAGCTCCTGGCTTCGCTGGTGCTGACCCTGGGGCCTTTCTAGGCTTTGGTGGTGCGAACATCAGGGTGCAGGGGGGGTGAGAGACACAAATACCTCACCTGCCCCCAGAAGCTGAAGACTTTCTGGGGTTAAAGGTGGAGGGTGAATTTAGGGCATCGGGATCCCAACTGCTGCAACCCCAGCACAAAGGGAGGCTGGGTTTTGGGGTTTTTCTTATTATATTTTTTTTTTAAAGCAAGGTACTGTGTTTTATTAAACGCTATTCCACACTGGAGCCCCGCGTTTAATCTCCCAGGGAGCTTTTACAATCGCTTTCGTAACTCGCTCACCGTCGGGGTTTTGCTTCCCGACGCGTCGCCCCTTATCGCAGCCCGGCTGCCGGAGAGCCAATCTGGGGTGGGATGCACAAATACGGTTTTTACTTTCTACACCGTAATTGCGAACCGCGAGGAGGAACATCCTTCCTCATTTCGCGGCTAAAAAGCTACGAAACCACAACCGCCTTCCCGGCGGCGATAGCGGCCGGCCGCCGCGGAGCGGGAGCTGGAGGATTTCCCCTGCGCAGATGTTTGCCCCTGCCGCGGTTTCGCAGAGAGAAGCTGGGGCACCCGATAAAGCATCCGGGTTGGAAGGATTTACGAGGCTCCTATTCCTAAATCGAGGGGAGGGGGAGGTTTAGGGGGCGCACGGCGAGCCGGGAAACGGCATGGGAAAACGCCCCTATGCCTGGCCGAGAGATACCGCCGGGGCTCGGCCACGGGCTTTATATCGTCCTGATACCCACCTTCCACGTGCCCACAAAGTTCACTCTGTAAATGCCGAGCGAAATTCCCCATCTGTCGATTTCCGGCCACGCGTGTCCATGCAGTGCCCCACGTGCTCCTGTGGGGGTTCAGGATGGGAAGGGAGGAAAAAAGGCCAAAAAAAAAAAAAAAAAAAAAAAACAAAAACGACATAAACCACCTCTTTTTATAGATATCTGCGGGAGGATCACTGCGGCATGGCACTGCTCTGTCAGAAAAGGTGGTTTAGTTTGGGTGTCGTTGTTTTTTTTTAAATAGGTGTTCAATACAACGTGCAACAAGTGATGAGCGACAGCCCCATAAATACTTCCAGCCTAACTAACCCATGGCCCCGTACAGCTGCCTAGCCGGGCCGCTAACCCTGTTACATCCTAAATTTATGATTCCTAAACAGGATGAAAGAAGGATATATTGGATTTATTTTCTTTAAAAAAAAAAAAACAACTCAAAGCAAGGAGTCTGTATTTCTAAGGGTTCGGCCAGCCCAGCGCCTGACAGCGGGCATTACCTACCGCTATTTTACGGTCTTTGCTGGCCACGTGCATCCCTGCAGCTTTAAAAAGGAGCAATATTCCTTGTAAACAGTGGTTTGGAAACAAGTGGGTATTCGGCTGCCGGAAAGGGGATAGGGAGGCAGCCTCGGGATGAGGAACGGGTTTCAATGCACGGCTCAGACACGGTCCGAGCTCGGCCATCGGGGTCCAGCTGGAGACCGGGGATTTCCTCAACTGATTAACCCAACCTCGGGAAAACCCCGTTATTCCGTGCGCCGAGCCCAGGGCAGCGTCTGCGGTGTGGGAGCGGAGCCCGACCCCGAACTGGGGCTGCAGGGCTGGGTCTGGAGCCAGCAGCCCCCGTCCCATCCCGGTTCCCATCTCCATAATGGGAGAGATGCTCTGCAACTCCGCAAAAATAAACAGAATTGTCTAATCCCCAGGTTTCAAATGAACGTATTTACCTGGTCTCTCTATTTCACTCACCCCTTGACCTCTGGGCGTTATACAGGAGAGCTGTATGATGCCTGCCTGGAAAGCAGTCTTTCGGGGTAGGGGTTTATTTTTTCGGTTTGCAAAGGTAATTCCAGCCTCCCGATGGCTCCAGGACGCCAGCGGCCGAGCCAGGCCTTTTGTCTTTAGGGATGCGAATTCAAGGTAGCGCATTTTCTTTGCTTTTTTGAACAAGTCTCAACCTTTCAACCCCAAAATCTGGATGGAGAGCGGACCAAGCACCGGGAGGCTCTCTCCCTTTTATCCCAGCTGTCCCCACCTTGCGTGCCAAGCCCTTCTCCTGGCTCGGGACTTCAACCTCTGGCGTCTAACGAACGGCAAAGGCACGGGCAACGATTACACTGTCTTCCAACTTCAAGCATTAAAAAAAAAAAAAAGAAAGAAAGAATAAAATAATTCAAAAAGGCTCCAGGAAACAAGGAATGGCCAGAAAAAACAAACTCGGCAGATATGATGAAGCCTCACATCACTCCCGGCGTGAGTAAGAGCCTCGCTCAAAGCACCCGGAAGCCCCGTGGTCCCTTTGCCAGAGTCTATGTTTTCTGTAACCTGGAACCAATAACGCTGTCGGCAGCGTCACGACAGCCCAGCTGCCTCCCGAAAGGGGATGGAACGCCCAGGGCGGGGAGGGGGTTGCCCAGAAAACCACAAAAACTGAGATGGGGTCTCAACCGAGCGCATCAACTTGACCCGCCGAGCACCAGCGTCAGCGCCCAGCCGCGGCCAGAGATGCACGGGAGACCCAGCCAGCCGCTCCGGAGATCGAACACGCGCTTAAAGCAAATCCCAGGGCGGGCTCAGGCCCCGTTTTACACCTTCAGAAACCCACCGCGATGCTGCTGGCTTTAGCCACGGGCTCCCCGTCCAAATGCGGTGTGAACGCGTGCTCTCCTGCCCGCGACAAGCACCAGCTACTTCTTCTGACACCCAAACCACCGCTCGGCATCCTCAGCTCTGCCTTCAGCAGCTTCTTCGTGGCCTGACTTACTTTCTTCTTCTTCTTCTTTCTTTTTTTTTTTTTTTTAGTACACAGCATGAAAAACCACACACAGGCCAACTTCAGAGATATTCCCACTAGAAAAATTAAATACTCATAATGCTTTTTTAAAGTGAATTGGGCCCCTTAATTTGCATCTTATAATAAGGATGTTATCGTACTGGTTTATGGCTCAGCTCTTTAGTTTCTATCTCTCAGGGGCTAGATTTCCCCTCATGAGTTCAATAGATGTCTGTGAACTAATGTAATTTTTTAAAAGGCTTTTCTTCTGTATTAACATTACAACCTTTATGAGTTAAAGGTTTTTAACTTGCCGGAGCGCGGGGCGCGTCGGCGCTGGAGAGCCAGGCGTGGGCCGCGGCAGCGCGGCCGCGGAGGACGCTGCAGCCCCGGGGTTAATCCTGGGCCACGGGTGGAAACCGTCCTCACCTCCTCGCACCGAGCCCAGCTCTCCAGCGCGCTCCGTCTCCCTTACATTCAGCTTAATTATAAAACATTGTCACTCGAATATTAAAATAATGTTTAATACACAGAAGGGAATAAGAAGGTCCGGAAAAAACGCATAATTTCCCCGTGCCTGCCCTGCTCATTGCATGCAACGAGCTCGTCTTTTCCCCGCATTCTCCTGACTGCCTCTTACAGCGATGCCGGGAATACTCTTCCAAAAAGCCTTTAAAAGCCAGGGAGGCTTTCCCACCTCCCCCCTTTTCCAGCGGCGCCCATCCTCTGTCCCCCTCGGGTGGCAGAGCGGGGCTGGGGTGGGATTTGCCCTTCCGTCCCCTTCCAGCCCCACATCCACACAATGGCGCCGGGGTCTCCGGGAGAGGAAAACAGCAGCGACTTGACTAAATCCCAGAGGACGTTTTTAAACTTGCCCGAATTAGGGCCCGGGGGTGGATGCTCGGCGTTTCAAAACAGCCGGTCTCCGGGGTGCTCAAACACGCTGCGGGTAGGAGAGATGTCGAAAATGCCAGCCCCTGCTTTAATATACCCTGGGATCATTCATCACCTCCACACCTTATTTTATATTGCCAGGCTCTACTTTAAATAAGCTTTTTTTTCCCCTCCCCTTTAATCACTACAGCTGCAGAAAGTGCTATCTCTTCAGCAGGGGAGAGAGGGAAGGGGGCAGCGGGGGAGTAAAAAGGGGATTTCGGGCAGCAAAAAGCCGACGGGAGCAGCCAGGTGCAAAGCAGCTCCCAAAGGGATGTCGCTCCCCGATGACTCCGAACGGAAAAGCCAAACCCCAGGGGAGCGAGCCAGGGAGGAGGCAGGGAAGACATCTGTTGGGAGGAAAATATTAAAAAAAAAAGTTTTATCCATACTGGAATTAGGGGTGCAGAGGTGTTTGGGAAAAGCGGGGCAGGCAGAGCCCACGCCATCCACCGATGGCGGTTTTTCGGGAGGCGAGCCGTGGAACAAGGGCTGCCAGGGGACAACCTCGGCCCGCGGGACCGAAGTGTCACAGCCACGGGCACTGCTCGCTGGTGGAGGGCTGCAAGAGGAGGTCAGGGAAAGGACAGGCGCTCCCGTAAAGAAAAGAAAAAAAAGACTTATTTAGGGCTCCATCCTCTACTCCCTCCCTGCCCAGCGTGTCCCGGGTTTGCAAGGGCACAGCTATTTAAAGAGTCTGACCTGGCGTCCCCGTAGGCACTACGAGCTCTGCTACAGATACTCAAGAAGCAAGTTCACAGCCCCGTTTTCTGCTGCCTGCAGGTGTGTCTCACGGGAAGCCCCTGGCCACCGACACCTTCACCCGACACTTGCAACAGATGGGCTACGGACCCAGAGAAACCCGAGGGAAAGGGTTAAGCAGCCTGCGGATGCTCTGCCCCTGCACTCACCACCTGGAGCAGCTTCGCTCACAACTGGGAAGCATTAAAGGTTTAGCATGAGCTGGTGCAGGTGGTACCGCTCTTGGCTGCGGGCTCTTTGATGCATGGGCCTGGACAAGCTCTGGGGATCTTCTGCCAGCCCATAGGGACAACCCAGTGAGGGGCCACCGCTTGCCAAGGGAACCCTGTCGCTGGGGTCAGCCCCTCCTCAGCTCCATGGGGCTGGGCAGGGGTCTTACTGCTCCACCTGGACCTTCTCATTGATGAGAAACTCATCTTGCCTGGGCATCTGAGGAGGTTAAGTTTAGCAACAACCGTGCCGGGGGAAGAGGGGAGGTCCAGAAGTATTGCCTTTTTCATTCCATTTCAATTTTAAGATGTAAAACGTGAAAATAACTTGAAAGGCAGTAGCCTTGTTTTATTAATAGCAAGTATTTATTAGCCTCCTTGATTTACAGTAAGTTTCTGAAAGTCATCAGTCCATCACATTCTTCAGCACGGGGGCTGAGTTGCTTTTCTTGGTCAACACAATATGGAATATAGATCTGAATATTAGAAGCCAAATACAACCTTCATTTTGCATGCACATATCCCACCAACAGGAGGCCCGTAAATGAATCCTGTATAGCCCTTAGACACATGCATTTGCAGACATCGGGGGAGAGGTGGGAGCTTCTGTACATTGCCACTGGGAACCCGGAGGGCCACGGAAATGGCCAGGGAAGAGCCATCAGGGCTAGAGCAACCCCGGAAAGCATCACGGCACGCACACCCCAGCCACCAAAAGAGGTGGAAATCCACCTCCTGATCTTGCTTCTGGGTTTTGACATGAAAAGCTGCCTGTCCATCTGTCCGTCCATCCACCCACCCATCCATGTCACTGCAGCGTTCGAGGCTCACATGGCACAGACACCTCCACCCACCCGTTATCACCCTTATTTCCAGATTTCTCCTTTTTTTTTTCTCCCCCTCTGCCCACCCTGGCCGCGGGGTTTGGCCTGTCCATCTGTCCGTCCACCCCACCTCTGCCCATCCCCACGGCAGGCCAGCTCCTGCCCGCCCGAGCTGCCCGGGGATCACGGCGTCCTCCTTACGGGAGGCCAGACGAAATTAAATTGGGGCCCACTGGTTCTGCCATCTGAACTTCATCACCGCTAAAGACGCAATAAAAGTAACAGCAACAACGAGCAAGGCCCTACCAGATGTGTAACTCTATCCAGTGAGATTAAGGAGCAAGGGCCATATCTGGGGGGTGGGGGATGTCGGCGTTGTGTTCCCTCCTTCCCGACTCCATCTTTCCTCAGGAATAATGGATCCTTTGGGCCCCTGCAGAAGATGAATGTTCTGAGGGTGATTTCTGGGGGCGGGGGGAAGGACGTCCAGGGGGTGTTGGGATGGAGGGGCGACAAAGTTTTATCGACTTGAAGCAGATACAACATACGACTGACCGGCGATGCCTAATCACGCCTGAAATGGGAAAACTGGGGCCGGGGTGGGGGGAGCAGGGAATAAAAAAAAAAAAGCAGCAAATGAGGCACCATTCTCATTCGGGAGGGGTGTTTCAGCTCGCTCCTTGGTAATAATTTACAGTGGGATCACATGGAATGTCACCCCAGCGCAGGGAGCCCTGGAAAGGCAGCTACAATTAGCAGGTCCTCCGCCTCACCACCACCAAATCCGCGGGCAAAGGCTCACCCCGGGGTTTCGCCGGCATCCAGGTGGCTCAGACACGCACAGCCGCGGACCGAGCGAGATGCAAAACGAAAGCAGAGATAGTGAAACAGCCCACGTTGCCCCCCGGCCACGCCACGGCGCTGCCCACGAGCCCGACGCTGCCGCTGGTCCCGGGGTGGGGGGGGGGCTTAGTGGGACCCAACACGAAGCTGGGGCTGAGGCAAAATGCTGGAAATCCCCTTCATGGGGTTTTAGGTCTGTTTTCAGATCCCTTCTGGAGAGACGGCGCTCGACAAGCGACCTCCAACGCGCTCGTTTCACTCCTCTCTTCTCACCTTGGAAAAGCCCACGGCCCGAACGCGTCGCCAACCCAACACATACAATGTTTTGAAAGCAAAATTTAAGTCAAACTTCACAAAAGACTTGACCTTTGCTGCATTGTAATGTAGTGAAAGTGCGCTTAGAAATAAAACACAGCACAGTCTTCAATTGACTTCAAGTTTAAAAGCAGCTTTTTAAACCAAAAAAAAAAAAAAAAAAAATCAAAGCTAAGCTAGCTAATTCCCAGGTATCTTGCTCATCTCAGCCCCTGGACCAGGAAAAAAGAGCTTTTCTTTTGCTTATTAAAATCTCCAAAACTTTAGAGCTTTGGTTTTTGGATAAAGACAAAGTGTATTCATTTTGTCACTCTGATGTGCAGACTGACACACTGGGAATAGGCTAAAATACAAAATCCCTAGGAAAATCGCCCCTCTTGCACCGAAAACAGAGCAACCTCCAGCTTCGAGGCTGACAGTTTTCCGGCTCTCCCCTCGCAGGAAACCCTTGACTCCTGTTAATTGGCAGAAACTCATTAAGCCGCTGTAACGCCGTGGCTGCTGATCCTCTGCACACCCAGACACAGAGAAGGGCTTTGCAGCAGCCAAGTCCTGGCCGGACAAAAAGGGATCCTAACGATACCCCTAATTAACGCACACAGCAGCCCAAGTTCGGACGAGGTGGTGGAAACCCTTGTAGCTCCACCAAAAACGGGTGCTGGGGCTGCCCTGTTGCTTTCTAAGAGCCACACGGAGCCCGGGAGCAGGATCAGCCCCGCGGCTGGGGAGAAGAGCCCCAACGCTCACGAGAGGCTCCCGACGCCCTCATCACATCCAGTGGTAACTTTAAGGCAACGCATAAATCCCGCGGATGTTTTAAAGTCGTAAGAGTTGGGCGGGTTTTACACCTGTATTAAAAAAAAAATGCACATTTTAAGGACTATTCCACTTTACCTTCGACACGTCAGGAAAGGACAGGTATAACTTTCCCCCCGCCGCGCTCGGCAGAGCACGTTTAGCTGTCACCGCCGTGTTATTTTCTGCTTTCCCTGGGAGAAACACCTGCCTGGTGCTGGCTGCCGGAGGAGAGACGGGCCACAGCCAGAGAAAGCAAAGGACATCGCGCTCGTTTCACCTGGCAGAGCAACAAAAGCATGGCCAGAAGCCATCCATGCACTGAGCTTTGCCTGTGCTCAGACAAAGTCAGGGTGAAGACACCCCCAGAACCAGCCACCACACTGAAAATCCTTTAGAAAGCACCCCCCCAGCTGCCCTTTATTGCAGGCATCGCAGACCTGCTGTAGGTAGGCACCAGGTGCTCCCTGGTCTGCAGTTTGGAGGAGAAGGCAGAGCAACCCCCTCTGCAATTAACAGCTCCGTTAGCCCCACGCGATGCAGCTGCCTGGTGCAGGGGTACCCCAGGGCAGGAGCTAACGGGAGCTGCATGGCGTGCTTGCAATCAATAGGATGCTTAATGCAACAGGATTCACCCTTCCGAGGCTCAAAAAAAACCCTTACAAGCAGACGCAGAGGTGGTAGCACAGGCTGGGATGGGAAGAACCTTTTAAAAACACGGGAAGAACCTTTTAAAAACATCTCCAAGTGATAAAAAAAGCTTAGGGTGCGTGCAGGCTTTCGGGTAATTGGACCTCAAACACCAAATCGCCTCAAAAGAAGCAGCAGTAGCTCCCTCAGGGTCAACCCATGCCTGTGCACCCCGGTTTGAGTCTACAGGCCTGCGTGGAGGTGTTTCTGCCACCCGTCCCGGCCCCTTGCCGAGCTTTCAGGTACAAAAGTGTCCGTGCTTGTGCTATGCCCCAGCCGACATGAGAACCGCAGCCTGGGGTTTTAAAAAAACAAAAGAGCAACCACCACCCATCGAAAAGGCAACATCGATTCCCCTCCGGCCGTTTTGCCAGGAGGGGGTCAGCCCGGCCGGGGGCCTCGCTCGGGTTTTCAGAAAGCAGCTGCGTGGAGCCAGCCGTGAGAACGAAGCTAAGACACGAAGCGAATACATCAGTTGGCCCCTGCCCCGCGGCTCGGCTCCGTCCCGCTGCGACCGGCAGCGGGTGTCCTGGCAGCCTGACACGGCCGGCCAGCGGCTCTGCTCGCTCCCCGGCTGGTTTCTCTCACCAAATAAGGTCCATTCCCGCCCGCCGGCAGAGGCATGAGCAGCTACAGCCTATAAATCCCATGGGAGACAGCACGCAAGCACGCACTTAACCCATCTTCTGTTAAGCAAAGCGCTTGGGCCCCTGAACCAGCAAACTCCCAGGGGCGGGAGCTCAGCTCCGGGCAAGGGACGAGTGCCACTGGCAAGGGGGAAAGCTGTGCAAGGGCTGGACCCGCGGCGGGAGACACCGGGATAGCCAGCCTGGCAGCATTTCCCCCGGTACCCCCGGCTCGGGGCAGGGCTCTGCATCCCCTGCTGCTGACAGCATCTCCATAGCAAGAGCACGGCTCCTCCCGACACCCACCGGCTGGCCCCGCTTCTCCTTGGACGGACACTACGTTACGGATCCCACCAGCCCCAAAAGCACAAGGTTTAACAGCAGGAATGCAATCCGACAGCCAGCATTCATCAAGAGGAGGCGGGCGACGGAGGAGAGACGCCCCGCTTCAGCATCACCGAAGGCCAACGGGGGTTCGCCACGACTCGGGGCGCAGCGGCCGTAAGCCTGACGCCTGGTCTAGCCCCGCAGGGAACATCTGCCCACCGGGGCCCTGCGGCCCCTCGCCCGGACGCCAGCCCCAGCTTCCTCTCCATCAACTCAGCACTTGGTTTTCTGCAGCCGGTACGGTCACACAAAGTCATACCAGCCGCCTGGCCCTCGTTAGCATTAAAAATTAAAGACAGAGCAAACAAAACCTAAAGCTCCAACATTTATTATGGCAATTTCCCACCCACCCGCAGACCTACACTGTGTTTTGTTTTATTTTTAATTCGTCACATCAAGATGCGCCTTCCGAGCAGTGGCACGTCAGGGAGATAACCAACAGGCCGGGTTGTCCACGAGAGCAAGACAAGTCTTTTCCGTGGGGAAAGGAGCCGGTCGAAGCCATCGATAAGCCCTTGACCTTGGTGGGTGGGTTTGCTTTTTTGTTTGTTTTTAGAAAATAAAAAAAGAAAGGAAAAACAAAAAACCCAACCCAACCCAACCCCGAAGAAATGTTGTACTCTATTACAAAATATAAATACGATAGTCTTGCAGGCAGGAGGAGCCCGGGGAGCGCTGCCTTCAGCGGGTGACTTCTCAGGCTCTCCCGGGGACGCGGCGAGCCAGCAGGACAGAGGGCCACCTCCGGACGCCGAGATGCCGCCGGCCGCTCGCCCCAGCTTCACCTCCTTTCAGAATTTAAGTGCTCTTGAACTTCCATCCGAAAACTGCCAGACGTCCGGGGCTCCCTGGGCGCTGCGCCAGCTGGTGGGGTACGCCGAACCTACAGAGAGCATGGGGACAGAGGAGAGAACAGGTGTGACATGGCCCACGGTGCGAGTTATTCTCTTATTTTACTTTTTTTTTTTGTCTTTTTTTTTTTCTTTTTTCCCCCTTTAACAACTAGGACACCCGACTGTCGCAAAGGGATACAGCAGGATGGAGCCCTTCCTCCTCCTCTCAGGACACGTGTTTGTGTCTGGCATCGCTCGGCACTGCGCAGGAACCACGGGCATCATTTAGGAGGAGAAACCTCTGGGCTTTCCCGAGAACCCCGTGCTGTGCCGGGAGCTCTATTTGGGCAAGGACCGAGACAGCCTGTCTGAAAATTTCCTCCTATTCTTTCCCAAAACCTCGGGGGGCTTCCCCCAGCACCCACGGCGCCTCCAGGTGCCGAAGACCCCCTGAAAGCCATGGGTACTCTTAACACGCCACGCGGCGGGCGGTTCACAGAGGGCTTTCCCCAGCTCGGGAGACGTTGGATCTCGCACTGCAAAGCTGGAGCCGCGAAGCCCCAGCCAAGCGCCCAGAGGACTCGCCATCGACGCCGGCGGCGGGACAGGGCTGCGAGACAGCAAGCATCCCCATCTCCGGTCACATGGAGACAGAGAGGGGCTGCGAGCCCCTGCTCCAGGCCGACCACCAAGAACAGCAAGCCACGGGCTACGCCGCACGGCGAGGCCAGCACATCCTCAGCACACCCCTAAAATCCACATCCCAACCGGGGCGCCGCTTTCTACGGAAATGGCTTCATTAATACTCAGTGAGTGGATGAAGGGCCACCCGCCAGCTGCCGTCAAGACTAAAAAAGCCAGATCTAGGTCACATCTTCAGTGGGTGTAAACTGGGGTGGCTCCTCCGAAGTCAAGAGCGCATTCCCAGTCCCTCCCCTCCAAGGGAGGGCTCGTTGCCGCTGGTGTCTGAGCCCGACACGTTTCAGGCTGACGGTAAAGCAGGCCGAGACTGTCGAGGGAGCCAAGAGCGCCGCAGCCATCCACCCCGGCCATGAGCCGTACCAGCATGGCGCCGCCACGAACCGTATGTCCCGCCAAGGGGCACGGGACCGGGGCAGGGGGGGGTTTCCCTCGGCGAGGAGGGGACCCCGCACCTGGACGCCCTTTGAAACCAGCAGCCGAACACCTGGGCTCGGGGAGCGGCAGCTCGCCGGCAACTCCAGCAACGAGCCCGCTGGGCAACCTCACTCTCCCGGTTAATAGTCCGATTTGCCACACGCCCCCTGAAAAGGGTCTTCAACCTTTATAGGAGTAAAAAAAAAAAAAAACAAACAAACCAAAAACCAGAGGGAGGGAGCTAAAAGAGCCGCTGGTATCTCTTCTCTGGTTTTGTACAAACTCTGCACTTAGATAAAGCCCAAATCTATCTCATCAGATACGCCGAAGCCTCCTGAATGTCAAGCAAAGACGTGGTATCACTTATTCCTGTATTTATCTCGGCGCTTGGAAACATAATAAATACGAAACATCTGTAGTCTAAATTCTGGATACTGTTTCAGTGCCTTCGCTGCATTAATCATTCAATTTGGAGGAGATTAAATACTAACGGCAAAGGGGTCCGTGCCATAAAAACGCATTCCTCCTCCCAAGTCGATGGGGTTTCAGATTTTAACAATAGAGACCCCGTTACCCAAATATCACCCTTATTCATAGAGACGTCTTTTTGCATGGAAGCAGGAGTTTCTGGGGAGCGCAGGCCACGCGTGCACGGGATGCCAGAGCGGCTCCAGAGCACCCGGTGGGCCGTTGGACTTCCACGCCCCAACCAACAAACGTGGCCTCGGGTTCCGTCGTGCCATTAACTCATGGCTGCCGGCAGGACAACGCGACGCGTTAGCCAAGTCCCCCTCGGTGTTGAGGCGGCAGCGCGTTGCTGTTCGCCGACAACGAACATCTCCTGCCGCAGGAGCTGCTCCTCCTCAAGCTCCCCCAAAGCACCGCGTGCAGGGCACAGCAGCGCCCGGACCCCTAATTTAGCCCTCCCAAACCTATAAATGAAATACACCGCTGCGCAATTTTAAAAAAAAAAAAAAA